>NC_054876.1:16810711-16945711 GCF_018320785.1 Cheilinus undulatus
AATGGATTTTCTGTCACAATTAGGGAGACTGGATGTACATCAGCTGAGGAAACATGGGTAAGATCAGAATTTAGTGCACTAAACCATGACAAAACTGTACTGAACCAAACCGGACCACTTTCTGGAAGCAGCCCATACATGAGCGTTACGTGACACTAGTTGACAAGGCTTAAGACAGAGGCTTATACAATTCTTGCCTGTTCCTCTGTGAGTTTTTTAAACTCTTTCAACAGTTTTTGCCTGAATATTTCACTACTTTCAGGACACAAGAGTATTCTAAGAATAAAAAATATTTATGTTTTTGTACTTTGAATGTGTAGCATGGTTGTGAACAGCTCAAAACATGGCCCTTTGGTACTGTTTCTCAATGTAGAAATCACTACTTTCCTCTCAAGGGTTGTTTCTCAATGTAGAAATCACTACTTTCCCCTCAAGGGTTGTTCTCTGCTGATGCATGGTGTCATCTACAAAGAACGTATTTAGTGCACAATGATTTGTGTTTGGTGATATGGTATAATATGGTATCATACTGCTCATTTATCTCTCGGGTAATGAGTCCTCCCTTATGGTGTTAGGGGCAAAGGTTTAGGTAATTGTCTTATGTTGCATCACTCTTGCGTTAATAATGGGATCGTTTGTCCTAACCCTTGGAACCCCAAGCCAGTTTTTGCTATTTTTAGTCCACCTGTATTGTTTATGCAAAAATGCACAAGGAACCTCAACCCTTTTTAGCACAATCAAATCACAGACATCTATTTTTTCAGGACAACCTGGGCTATCAGAATATGCATAAGGATGTCAGATGAATGTATGAAAACTTTTATACCAGAAAGACCAAGATCAAGAACAAAACAGAAATTGAATACACTGGTAAAGCACAGTCCCCCAATATTGACCCATCCTGGTTTGTCTGAAGACAAAACAACACATCATAACTTCATCTGCATGTAAAGATCCATGCTTGTCAAGCAAGATTATTTTTAATGGAAAACGAGGAATCATGAGATTTTTTTCTGATAAGAAGTGTTTGCAACAGTGCTCAAAAGGAACTCCGCATTTAAAAACATGATGACTTTATCTCAACAACACAACATAAACTTTTGATTTTTCTGTTTTGGAGAAATTTTAAGAACAAATTTACTTACAAGCTGCCATTTTGTGCAATTCACTCTGAATAATGATGCCATACTATTGCACTGTCCATTGTCCTATCAAGTTTCACCATTAGAGCCTTTCGAAATTTAAAACGGAGTGAAGTTTTAGTGAAAAGGACAATAATGAGGCAGTTACTGTAATGTAGATCCTGATGAATACAATCCAAAAGATGTGGGAAGAAGAACAATGCAGCCATTTGGCACCACTACCCAAAAAGCACTGCACAAAAATGACAGCTGGCATGTGAACTTTTTTTTTAATTTCTCCAAAATGAAATAATCTAGTGTAATTCTTTGGACAACGTGCATTTAAATAACACAAATGCCAATCTAATCAGGCAAATATGTCTTGATATGCAGATACTCCTTTGATAGGTATTATCTATCTTGGGTTGAAGTAATTCCTCACAAATCACTTACTTTATTCATACTGCCAGAGAGAATTTGTGCCCCTGCACCGACTCAGTAAATGGCCACGCCTCTTTATAGTAGAGCCACACTTTTAAAGCTAAGAAAAGGCTGGGAGTGCTTCCTCTTCCTTTTCCACCTGTCTGGCCCCATTAATAGTTCAGGCGATATAGGGGCTCAATCGTTTGTGCTGTATACTATAGGGAGGTGTGGCACGAGTGATTTAAGTGCCAGACATGTATCTGTTACGCACAGCATGTACTATGACAGACTGACAGCGAGACATGAGACAGGTGTGGCAGTGGGTGAGACAAACCTGATGCTGCATAGTCAACATGTAAATGCTCACACCTCACAGTCACCTGACAGGGATGTTTCCACTACAAACACCCTGTTAACACCATCATATTAAGTTTCTGCATTCTCAGATCATTAAAAAGGTTCAGGTTTACCTGGTTCCTTCCTCTCCGTCGTCCATAGTTTCTTCTCACTAGCGTCTTGTAGTTGTGGTTCTTCTTGGTCAAGTAGTAGTAAAGGACACAGTCAGCAACGCACTGAAACAACAAATGTCATGCTGTTAAGAATAAAAGACGACAATACTGGACGCAACAGATTGTTTTTGCAGTTAAGGATAATATTCATCAATCAGCTACAACTTTATGTCCACCTACGTAGTCTGACACAATATAACACAACAGCTCTACCACTTATTATTGGCATTCACATTTCAGTTTGTGTTGACATTGTCAGAAAAGTGATCATTCTCATTCATGTTTGTTTATTACTGGAGTCATAGTCAGTGCTAGTCATGAACTGGTGTTCATTATTTTGAAAGGTGTTCCTAAACCAAACTCTTAAACCATTTAAAATAAAATGCTTAATTTAATCAGCTAAAGCCAATTCAGGCTTCTTTGTCAATGCAATGAACATTATATTCACATTTTTCTTAGATATATTTCACATAATTTTCCCTTTTTTCTAATGCATAAAGTTATGCCTCAAGAAATAGATAAAAAAAATGATTATATTCCAAATTCTTGCAGATAAATCAACAAAAAACAGGAAATATAGGTTTTACTATGCACTACTATACACTTCTGATTTTCATGACAGGTTTTTTTTGTCAGGTTTTTCAAATATTTATTTTTTTGATAGGAGCTGCTTTGAGTAAGAAGGGTCCCATGTGGTCCCAAAGACCACAGCTGCCCATCCCTTACATAGATTGTCATGATTAAATAGCTGAAGTGTCTTTTTAGTAACCAAATAGTCCAGAATAAGCAGCCCTGCAGGGTCTTAAAATGCTTTAAAGTGTAACTGAACCCCCAGCTCAGAGCTAACTTCGCCCACTTCAGGATTTCAAAAAATGCACAGAAAAAGGCAGTTTGGTACTGAGAGGAGGGAGGGGGAAAGGACTTTTTCTGATTGTTTTTTTTTAGAGGACGGGGTTTTCCAGATGAAGCGGAAGTGAAAGTGACAATAACAGAGTCCCCAAGCACTGCTGCTTCATAGTGATCTTTTGAGGTGGAGGATTTTTCCCCTCCAGAATCCCTTAAGGCAGGCTGTGAAATGGTGGTGGACCGTGGTGGTCCTGAGCACTACCTGTTTGGGCCGTTGGCTCCACCAGCACCGGCGTTACTACAGTCGTAGCTCTCAGAGCCGAAGCAGTGCAGGTGCAGGCAGGAAAGGATGGGAGTGGTCTCTGAATGGTAAAGTCAGTTAGCGGCGGTAACGTTCTACCTTTTACATCATAAGCCACGCCTTTTCAGGAAAGATTTTTCAAGGCAGATGTCCATTTCAGCTAATTAAAAGACTTAAAATGCAGATTTTTTTCAGTTTGGTGCAAACGTCAGAAATTACAGCAGCACTGATGTGTTTTATCATAGTTCAGTCAGATACTCAAGTGTACAGCTAAAAAAGTGTTCTCTAGTTCTTTAATCACTGCTGAATAATCCATAACAGTAGAACAATTTTACAAACACAAATGTAAGATTTTTTTTGCCATTACTAAACTATTACAAATAGTCTTCTATTCCTTACTTGGTTTTCTGTTGGATTGCACAAAAATGCAATGAAATTAAACTATGCAATATAAAGGCAGCAGCGCAGCTCTTTACCTTTCTTTCCAGGTACGAGGCAATCAGACCAAAGTTTTTGGGGTGTTGGACAAACCTGGAAAAGCAATAAACATATAAACAAGTCCAAGCTGGCATTCAGGTCAACAAATAACTTCTCTTACACTCAATGAAATAAACTGAGATCTAAACACTAACCAAAAAGCACTCACTTCTCTTTAAAGATCTCCTTTTCATGCTCGGTCCAAACATTCATGAACTGCCGGGCTTTGTACACCTTCATTGGGTCGTCCATCAGGCCATTCATGTTGATGAACTTCACTCTCCTCTGCTCGGAGTCGTACATCATGGGAGGGATGACGGACAGCTGTCTCATCTGCTTCTCATTGTTCTGACAGGAAAAGCAGCCTTTGTTACTCCAGCAGACACTATCTTCTTTGTTTAAAAAAACATCTTTCTACTTTTAAACTCAGCAGTCACTTTAATGTATTTTTGGAGTAAAATTTGGGCTTTTTTAGCATATTTCAATGTAATTTATTTTAAGGGTGTCCAGAATACTCACCTCCTGCTCCGAAAGACCATCAATGATTTCAGAAATCTCATGCTCGCTTCTTGCAATTGTTGCAGAAAGGCCAGTTCCTCTTTGTCCAACTCTGCAGAGAACACAGAAACACTTCACCATAAATTCATTTTAAACCTCACATTAAACGTATTACTCTCCTAAAGACATTACCATCAGTTTTTAGTCTTCAAAAAGGAAATAAAATGTCCAACCTTACAGATTTATAGGCATTTTCCAAAGAAATTAGAGTCAAGCCGCTAAAATTAGAACAAGTTTTGGAACATTGAACAAACAGAATCATTGTTCATAGTATTACAGAATAAAAGCATTTGACCAGTTATTACTTGCTTCCTCCTTCACGGTCTGGCAGTCTTCATAAACACAGCTGACACGAAGGCTTACTTGGAAATTTCAAAGAAAGAACAACCAGACGCCAGACCCTGACCCTGTGACCCATCCTTCCTGGAGGCACCCATACACCAGTATAGTGTCTCTGTCTAACTACAACTCTCTTTACAACAATAAATGCATACAAAGACTGTTAGAGTTAATATGATTTCATCTCAGTCCCTCCATCTTTGATCTTATCAAACAAAGTTTAATCATTTTCATCCTGTGTATTGAATTATTCAAGGCCAGTGGGGGAAAAAAAAATCTAGCTTAAAGACAGGCAAAGCACACATTCTGCTTTGGGTGCTTATTTTTTGAGATTTTAAAGTCAATTCTGAAGTAAAAAACTGCTTTTTTTACTAGTTTGGAGCAGGAATAGCTGAAAATAGATCTCTTAAGAGATCTGCAATTGTTACTAGACTAAAAATGGAGAAACAATTTCGTTTAAAAGCACTTTTGCCAATTTTCTGCCCAATAATAAAACTTTTTTTTCTGAATAAGGCGTTAGGTGTCCTAAATACCGGTATTTGATTGATTTGATAAAGATTGGTAACTAACATCGGTTTATACCCGCACTGTTTGCTGATGGCAAATGTTTGTTAAAAACGGTGGATATTGATCAATACCGATATTATGGGCAGCAGCACAATCAAAAGAGTATCAGACATACAACATAAAAACTATTACAAACAATTCAAACAGATCCTGGACCAGTGTTCCACAAATGGTTTGTTAAGACACATTGCGTCAAGTCTTGGAGTGCCTTGGAGCGCCCTATGTTATTACTACAACTATACAGCAATTTTAGAAATTGTAATATATTTTAAAGAGGTTATTTTTATGCATAAAGTGTGCCTCAATATTATGGCTTGATCTAAAATGTGCCTTGGGCAAAAAAAGTTTGAAAATCACTGTCCTACACCATATATCTGGACATGCTAGACCCTGGTTTCTCGACATCATCTATAACTCTAATTCTTTTGACTCTTATAAGAAAAAGTAAAATGTGGTATATCTGCCGCCAGGAGGTCTGGAAAGTCTGGAAAATAATTTTATTACATTTAAGAAAAATATTGGACGGGGTACCTACACGACAAACTGCCTGTGTGTTCAATCACTGCATAAAACCAGAGTCTTAATAATCCAAAACTAGCAAGTTTCATATAGCAGAATAGCAGAGAGGCCACTGCAATGACAACAGTACAGTCAGTACATTTAATGATGTTACAAAAAGATCTGACAAGTCTGACTAAAACGGGACCTTTCAAAAGCACACGTTAATATGTTAGTTTGACTGAAACTGTACTAAGATGTCTTAAAATCAGACAAAGAATCCATCACTTTTATATTCTTCCATGAACCTCAATCATAGATGTACATCAATAGACATTCTCAGCATGCTCTACAATTCCAACGCCAGGCTAAGACCTAATCATGAATGCATAGAAGAAAGCCAGGAAGAAAACAAGGTAAAGGCATCAACATGGTCAGTGCTGGAGCAAGAACCATGCAATAATAGACAGACAGGAAGGCACAGATTATGTTATGTCTGCTAAAGGCCTAGGCCTTGTCCACATGGAGATGAAAATGATATATTTATGTTTGGTTTTGAAAAAGTGTAAGCACAAAACCATTTAAAATGACTGAAAAAACTGTAGTATATATGTATGTAGGCATGTAAGTGGCACCATAACATTGCCACAGAAATGCACCAAAAACAGAGAAGAAGATTGTGGAGCAAGTTCACCCAAAACCTTTCTCTTACCCCAAACATTCTCCTGGCTGCACTCCGTGGTGGATCTAAGAACACGTGGCATATTCTGTTCTCCATGACCATTTGTTGCTCACGGTGGTTATAGAGGAGCAGAAGATTTTACTGTAAGGGCCATAATAAGCTCAGTAGCTTCTGCTGCAAAAACACCATCGTGTAATTCCATTATTGTTGCTGTTGGTTGGGCTTGCACATGTGGGTTAAGTTGGCTTTAACGTAATCGTTTCAGGAAAGTTGCTCTTGGTTGTACATACGGAGAGGAAACAGTTGCCGGAACCTGGTTCCAAAAATTTGTGTTTTCGGGCTACCAAAACGCAGGTTCTGTGAGGATGAAACACCAACACAATAAAATACCTCTGCAGATAATCCTAAACTTGTTTCTGTGTCAATGGCCCCTTAAATAGCATAGTACCTTTTAGGGGTGGAACGGTTCACAAAATCCATGGTTCGGTTCATATCACGGTTTGGTGGTCACGGTTTTCAGTTCGGTTTGGTATATGTTGATCGTTAGGAAAATCAATTATGTTTTGTATAGTCAGGTTAAAACTGAAAGAATGAGGCTGTCTGACATTTGATGCATCATTGTGACAGTCTTAGGTTAAAAGTAGGTGAGATTCTGGCACTACAAGAGAGAAGACGTTGCTAGTTCCAACAGACTTTTCACTTAATTTGGCAAAGACAGTCATCTCTAACAAATGCTAAGAACATATAGTTAGTCACTGTCACAGCAATGCAATTCAGCTGAATCTGGGCACAAATACTGAACTGTCTGAAATATATAATCCACATTTATTAAAAAAAATTATATTTTATAAAATATAAAAGTAAATGTAGCTCTTAAAGCTCTGACCCTTGAAGAATTTAACTTTGCTAACCATATCATATAAGAACAACATAAAGTGAAGCATAGGCTCTGTCAACACTTGACTTAGGTCCCTTTGTTTGAAGCAATTCTTCGTCGAGTCTCTTCATAAAGTGGGGGAATTACCGTGTCTGTGAAGTGTTTGCGGGAGGGGATTTTATATCATGGCTCAAGTGCTTTAATCACTACGAAATCCCGCACCCTCTACCACCGCATAAGACTGTATATCTTTGGCGATGAAATGCCCCATGCCTTCGTTATGAATTTTGCGCTGTCAGACTCGTCACTGTAAGGCTGTTTAAAAGCTGCGGGGAGTAGAAGTTGTCCTGTTGACTCTAACCCTCTCCTTATTGCGCTGTTAAGTCTCTAACTGGGATGATGTCTCCGCAGATGAGCTGACATGTTGGTCGTGTTGCCGTTAGCATAAACCAGTGTTGTACAGTGCTTGCACCCCGTCGCACGTTTGTCAACCACTTTCTTACCACCGTCATCGTAGCTCACTCTAAATGCAAAGTAGTCCCATACAGCAGACTTAAACAGTGCTGCGGGTGCATCTTTTAGCGCCGGTCCCGGCTCTTTTCCACTCGCCATGCCCACAGACGTACACAACTTCATGACCGGCTGCTACGCTGCTTCACTTCTTTCTGTGGTTTACTAGAGCTGCAGCTGGCATCCAGCTTAAGGTGCATTACCGCCACCTTCTGCTCTGGAGTGTAGCCTACACCGCTTCACCTCGTTAGTAAATGAGAATAAGGAGTTGCATGCTTATGAACCGAACGGGGACACACGTGAACCGAACCGAGACAGTCGAACTGAACGGTTCGGACGGTTTTCATAAACCGTTCCATCCCTGGTACCTGTAAAAGGTCAACTTGAGGAAAGTCCAGTAACAGGCTGAAAGGTGGCATATCAGAACCCTAAGGAATCAAGCATACTTTCACCATTGTTTCAGTTCTCCACCGTTGCTTGTTATACTAGGACAAAATCAGAAGTCCAATTAAAAGGCCTAATTAAGCTTGACTAAACAATGCATATAAACGTACCATGGTCTGTTCTGTTCCATGCATGCTTTTGTGAACAATCCTAGACCTAAAATATCCCTGTTTGGATTGATTAATGATGATACCGTCTTCTTGTTGGAGACTTTTTAAATCTTATTTGCAAATATGCCCAACCCAAATTTTAAAAGATCTCTAGAAAAAGACTCAAATGTGAAAGAGTGACAGTGTACCCAAAGAATCCCTTCTCTAGCTTGTAAATTCTCATTTTTCTTGGTCCTGTATGACAGTAAGAATCTAATTACTGGGCTTTGGAACACTGGATAAAAGATCTGATAAAAAATAAAATCTCTAACATTTTCATTAAAAATGAATGACGAAGTTTATCGTTTGGCGCAGCCATAACCAAAAAATGGGGAAAGAAGAGGAAAAGAAAGAAGTCCTTTCATTGCTCATGTTAAACCAATATAAAAAGAGTATATTAACTAACCTTCTCTGTGGGATAAAAGAGGACTGCTGTGTAGTAAAACTGATTTATTTGAAAATTATTCTACATAATGCTCTGATCAGATGGCCTGTTACCTCTGGAAGCGCTCCTGCTGCTCTCTCTGCTTGCGGATCTCGGGGAATTGCCTTTCATAGTACTCCCGTGTTCTGCTCTCTTTGGCTTTGCGTCGGGGGTTGTTCTCCATCCGCTCCACCTTCTTCTCCCACGCTTCCATCAGCTGGTCATAGCGTTGGCAGATCTTCTGTTCCTGTGTGCACAGAATGGAAAATGCTACAGTAGGAGTGGGCATTCATCCCTGCAGTGAGAGCCAAGAGTACCTCTTGCCAATGCTACGAGCCAAAAGATCCACAAGGCATATATAGATCATGAGGGAGCTGATTTTTCATAAATAACCTACAGAGAGGGAATTGACATCTTCTGTTTCTATCAATCACTCAAAGGTTACTTGAAGGAGAAAGTATCTTCTACAGAATCAGCACTGTTCAGCTGCTGTTGGACAATGTTTATGGACAGAGCCTTGTTTGTCTGAGGTGCAAAAGATGTAAAACACAACCAGGCGACTGAGAAGAAAAGACAAACTAGATGCAAATACAGAAAACAATTATTAAAATCAAACCAATTGAGCCCTTCAAAAACAAAGGCTGTGATGTATCCAGTTCTTACAGTCTGAAAATGAATATGAACGCATCAGTGAGTATTTTACATGTCAAATAAACCTGTCAGTAAAGCAAGTGCCATGTTAATCTCTAGAAGGTTACACGACAAAAATAATACACAACAGGCTGCAGAAACTTGAAGTGCAAGCTGGGTTGAGAGAGTACACGCTGTTCAGGAACTGGGTGTGTTTGTTGTGGGTTTTCTGTCAGTCTTTAATGTTGCCTCATTCAGTGTCCCAGCTTGGGCACAGTTTGTTCTGATGCAACTATTATGATTACAAAATGCTTTTAAAAGCCCGTTACAATTTTGTTACATAAGCATGCACATTGACCTGCACACATATGATCCCTGTATATCTTTAATTAGGTTTATTTAAAGTTATCTGGATATTTTAATCTTAAATGAGAAGAGGCAAAGCACATACAGTTTTATGTCTTAAACTAGTACTGTCATCGTGTTAAAAACAAACAGACTCCTTTCCAGATGTTGAAGGGTTAAAATGTTCTTGGGAATGTGGAGTGACTCCTGCTTTGAGAGCACAATACAGCCTGGTTTCCACTCTGTGCAGCAAGACAAACAATTCACCTTCCTCTTGGCTGGAGGCCATGTGCACTCTGCCATTGTTTAGGGTCCATCAGGTCTGTCTGACCCTGACAGAGAGCAGCCACAGAAAGGTGGAACTCACTGAGTCGTTCAATATAAATAAAGAGAGCGAAGTGACTCAACATGAGGTGATTCTGAAATATTTAAACCACTGGTTACTGATATAACTGGTTTCGGATGCAAAAGCCGCTGGTGGCTAGAACAATACTTTGAACAAACAAGGGAAACCACGGCCTTTCCACCCCTGTTTTAATTACATCACCATATTTTTATAGCAGTAAAAGCATTGTAACTCAAAGGATGGCATAAGTCAATCAGTTCTCTGATCAAGGTAAAAAGTTTAAAGGACTGCCAATAAAGTTTGTGGACATTCACTCCCTCCAGAGAAACGTCTGTTGAATAAAGCCACGTTTCCACCAAGCAGTCTGGTTCAGAACAGTAAGCAAGTATTGTTCACACTGTCATAAAGGGTACCAAAATAACCAATCTGTACCATCCTACTTTTTTGGCCCGCCTCTGTTGGAATTAGGGCTGAACAATTTTGGAAAATAATCTAATTGCGATTTTTTTCCACAAATATTGCAATTGCGATTTGATATGCAATTATTATATAGTTGTCCAAAAATATCTAATTCTGAGGATTTTGAATCGTATGTCAAATTGACCTATGGCTAAGTCCCGCCCTCAAACGCGATGAGCCAATCACAGTGCGTATACCACTCCAATACATTCGGACATCAGCTGCCTGGACCCCCATTGAAATGAATGGAAGAAAGTCAGTTTTTATGAGGTATTTTGAGATTTTAAGTTTAAAAATGGTCAAACGGTGTTCATGGGGTACATGCGACTCCAACACAAGGTATCCTGAGAGGTTGGGCGACGCAGTGTATTTTTTACCCTTTCCTAAGCCACATCTAAACCGAGAAAAGTGTCTTCTTTGAATAGAAGACAGACAGACCACGACATCAACTCAACGTGGATAAATTAACATCTGTTCTAAGGTAAGCCAACATCGTATTTGAGGCAGCATATTGTCACTTTGCTGGAAAGAAATATAAAGTTATCGTTAACATCTCTAACGTTAGCTAAAGTTAGCCTAACGTTAGCTCCTAGCTGCGGTGTTCGTTGTGTCACGTTGTTTGTTGGGAGTTCATTGGCATTTTTTGTTCTAGTTTTTGTACTTTGGTGATTGTACATCATTGTAATCTGTTGTCCAAAGGGCTATAGTTAAACTAATGTTAACTTCTGGAGCTTAGCTTCATGAACTTATCTGTAATAGCCGAGATAACAAAGGCTGGCAAATGTTATGCTGAATGATTCAATGTAAATATACTATAGCACCGAACTAACGGAGAATCACTCTTGGTAAAGATGGTAAAAAGGCCGTTTGTTTTTCTCATATTCTGAGCCAAAAACCTTTACTTCAGTGGCACTTTGATGTTGATCCTCTATCTTGTGGTCTGAGATTGTGATGGCAAGGAGACGCGGTTTATCACGTTAGCACTGGGACCTGTGAATTTGGGCTCATAACTGAAGCTTTTTATCGACCTTCTCGACAATAAAATGATTAATATATCTCTCCAGTGCATAGTTTAGACCCTTTTGGTGACTTCTAGATGATATGTGATCTTTCTGTCTCCAAAAATCGTCAATAGCCTCCTTTAAAATGTCTCCTACTGTGACAGCTGCAATAGCGCCCGTCACTGAATGATCATTGTTTGTCCGAGAGAGTGGAGAGGGCGTGGCTTAGCCATAGGTCAACTGGATATGAACTGTTGCATTGAAGGTTTTTTTTGGTCATTCTTATATTTAATACGAAAAAAGTACAAAAATGAAGAAGATAGGATTTTTTGTAAACTTAAATAAAGGGCGCCTGAAAGATTGCATGATATGTCATGCATAACATCTCTGCTGCAAAAAGATTTGAACTGGTATTTTGACTCAAATTTCAGGTCAAAGAAATATTGCACCTTCTGCAATTTGAAAATTGCAGCAGGCCACATTGCAATTTAATGTAATTTCGATTAATTGCCCAGCCCTAGTTGGGATACCAAGCATTTGTATCTGACCCTTAGGACCTGAGCTAGAGTCACTGCAGTCTAAAGAATCCTAATTTTCTGTGCAACAAGCTGAACAATGAAAAAAGACAAAACATGCCATATTTTGTAGAAAGCTAAACGGCTTCTCTCTCACTTTGTCATAAACATGCGGTTAAAGGAAACAGCGATATTGTAGCAAATAGACTGTGGATACTGATTAGACTGAAATGACAATTCAAGATGACAAATTACAAGCTGTGGATATATGTTGTTTGTGAACAAGCCTGTTTAAAGAGGTCCCTTGTGCATGAAGCCAGTTCTCTTGTATGTGAATGATAGGGGCCAGCCCCAGTTGGAGAGAGGGTTCAGCTGTTTTAATTTTTGTTGTTTTTTAAAAGACATAAAAATCCAAAATGATACCAAACGAAGAGCCTTTTGGGAGCCTGAAGACCAGCTCTTACTACTGAGCAGAGCCAAATAATTTGAATCTTTTAAAGGAGTGGAATGCAAGCAAGACCAAGGATCACTGTACCAAACTGTGCTGAATTTGCTACAAACTAAACCAGAAGGATTGGTGAAAACCAGAGATGTGCACGGGAAGACTAAAGTTGAATTATTTGTAGATGGCACCAGAATTATGATTTAGTTAAACTTATTACTAACACATTTTTTTATCAGTTAAAGCCAGCAATCCTGGTCCAACACCCCACTAGTAGCTGCTAAAGTTGTTCTTAATGACTACTGCCTTGTAACCACAACATTCTTTAATCCAGTGTACACAACTGCAAACTGATAGCGCAAATACCATGTCATAGGAACAGCTTGGTTTACCTCTATTTTGATCCGCCAAGACTAAAACTAGACTAAAAATTCACCACTGTGGGTAAATCTATCAAATACAATGCATCTGTATCTCTTCTGCCTCTCAGCTGTAGAAAGCAGGGAGCCCAGGTTTGGCAGTGTATAGTACACACTACCATGACTTGGTACCAGATTCAGACAAGAGAATAAATGCTTGAAATAAAGGTTAGGTGTAAATTGTGAGGACTTTTTATGGACTTAAACTAGACTAAAATGTTTTTCAGTTTTTGTAAACTAAAACTAGACAAAAACTATAGAGGGTAAAATAAAATGAGACAAAAACAAAACAGGATCTAATCTAAAGACTAAGACTGAGTCTAAAATTAAAAACAGCTGTCAAAATTAACATTGCTGCAAAGGAATGTGGCCGTTACCTGCAAAGAGAATCAAAGGTGGGTGATGCTAGCACTGCTAACATTAGCCACCCACATTCTGCATTGCAGTGTGGAGTTGGTTCAGAGAATGTATTTATTTGACTTTAGGAAAGTCAGCTAAAAGGAATAATAATTTAAGCGTTATCAGAAATCAGAAATGTGTCATCACATATTACCATATACAAGGGCTATAACATTCATGTCATTTGTACCATAAGTGAAGTGGAGAGTATGTATGAAATGAAAGGAGCTGTGAAGTTTGACCATGTTGTTAACTAATTAACTGCCTGCTAAAACGTTATCACCAAGTTAATCATGGTTAATTGAGTCTCCCTCTGTGCATGTATACTGGGACAAGGGCACTGATCCAGTTAAACCTAATCAAGAATTCATTGTAGCTGGACTTTACTGTGCATGTAAAGGTGTTAACTGAGCATGGGAGTGATCTAGAGGTGTCCAGAGTTTCTATCATGCTTTCCTAACAGGGACACTTACCCTTTGTTTGCGAGCATGATTCCTCCTCTTGAAGAACAAAATAAGCTTCTTCCTCATGACTTGGTTCCTAAAAGAGAATAAAGAATAATTAGAGACACAGATATTTACAAAGATATGACTTTGTTCTTTATGAAATTATTGTGGCATTTACCAGAAAGCATGAGAAGTTACATAATGAGGTAATGCCCCCAGAAACTCTGACAAAGTACAAAAAGTTAGCACAAGGGCAAGAGTTACGTTTTTGTCCTTTAGCCACAGCAAATGTACATTCCTGAGGGGTGGAATTTGATTTGCTTCCAACAGCCACATTGAAAAATCATGGACAAATCATTTATTCTCTTCACTGTGACTGGTACAAAATACTGGGAACTCTTGTGTTTACACATGATGTTGGCTGCAGGGCGAGAAGTGAGAGAGCTGACCCTGAGAGTGTGGTGTGTACGGCAGATTCACAAAGGGGTGGTCTCTGTCCTGATAACAGAGCGAGCCAGATGGGCCGCTCTCATGGTACACACTGATAAGAGTTTGATCCTAGACGGAGTGGCCTTCAACCCTTCAGCACAGCCCTGCTTTAGACACAAATACGTCCTTTCACTTGCTCGCTCTCTCTCTCTCTCTCCTTGGTGTCAGTAGGGCAGTCTATTCAGGTGACTCAGCAATCAGATTAGATAGAATTATCAGCTTGTTTGTCAGCATTACTGCAAACACTTTCCTAAGCTAAGACCTTACCTATCCTGTTAGCACGCTCAACGTCATGTCTGCTGCAGATCTTAATTTAAGCCTGACTAATGTACATGGAGTGAATCTATAACACAGATACTCACGTCTTGATGTTGTCGTGGTACACTTTGGTGTCTGACGGTTGATTGTAGAGGGGCTAAAAAAAAAAAAAAAAAAGAAACAGTACTGGATTAGTCATCAGCAGCAATGTTCAACTAGCAGCTGAGTCAAGAGTTACTCTTCCCTCCAAACTTATTTATAAACTTAAATGTATTAACCATTAAATCACGTACCAGCTCAACCTTAGGGCCAAGACCTTCCAGGATTTTATGGGCTTCTTCAGCTTTTTTCTAGAAAGTAAAAGAACGTTTCATTTAGTTTTGAAGAGTCCACAAAGTTAGATATGTGCAAAAACATTTTCAACAGGAGAAACATTCAGTCTTTCAGTCAGTATCATATGTGGGATGGTTGCTGTAGTGTAAAAAGAAATGCATCTGGTAACTGATAATGTATGTAATCTAAAATTATAAAGACAAATAAGAATGTAAAGATGGAGAAAAATCATGTATGTGTGTAAAAAATATCTGTATGTCTTTCCTTGTAATCAAAACTCTTTTAACTTGAGGAAGCAGTTTTATGGTAAAATCATTCAATTTTGCAGATGTTTGTCCTCATTTTAAGCTAAGATATTTTTCTTTACTTTGCTCTAATTCCTCTATTAAATATATGTTGGATAGAGTAAGAAATTCAATGGGGATTGACATGCAAGACACAGGAAGACTATAGCTTCAGTACATGGGATGCAATGTAACCACCAGGTCATCTTAGGCACCCCATTCTCATTTTAAATCAAGTAAACAAGCAGTTGACAGGCAAACTAACAAATTTAGTAAAAATAAATAAATGATAATCCAAACAGTTTCAATAAAAATAATTCTAAATATCCTATAATGCATCCTTCCTCCTTGGACTTCCTGCCACTTTATGGGAGGTTTTAGGCTCTTTATAAATCAGTTGTTGAGTTTTTTCACCTATACATTGAAGAGGAGGATACTAAATCTTGTTGAAATTTCTCTTTGAAATCAAAAGCAATATGAGTTTTACCATTTCTTACAGCATATTTTGAAAGGCAATCACAAAAACTGGAAATCAGTCACATGTTTTTGAGGAAAAATGGGAGCTGTAAACAATATGAAATACCTCTAATGATCTTCTGGTTTTAAGTATGGTTGCATATTGATTGCTTCTTTTCTGATACCAGTGCTAAATCAATTATTTTTAAATGGTGTCAGTGCCTAAATGGCACAGGAAAAATGTGTGCTAAAAGTCAGCAGAAGAATAAAAGCTGTCTCAATACTGTAAATGACTTGGAGAAATATCTTTCAAAGATGCCAGCAGAACACAGGATAAGAAAAGGTTTTTGGTTGACTATGAGATGAACTATGTCCACCTTATGGAGATAAATGTGACAAAATAGATATATTTCAGTTTGAAAAGGTCTATGAAGATCACAGACTTTGAATCTGAGTAAATACAAAAAAGGAAAGAGGAAAAATATTCCCTCTGACTTCAATATTATGTTTGTATAAAAACATGATCTTAATCCTGCGACTACAATGTGAACATGCACTGATTTCAAAAGGTTTAAGTGGCCATGGAAAGGATAGCCATCTTTACAGTGAGTTGAATTTTCCACCTAATCTACAGATCATTTATTTGATTTTCTCCCAAAGAAAATGGAAGAGAAAGACTCTGTAAAAACATCAATTCAAAATCACCTTGAAAATCACAGCAACTCCTGAGTGAACAAAACTGAGGCCTGTTGTATGTCTCTCAGGGACATTATTTGTCCTTGAATTAAGATTTTCATTGGTAAATTTGACACAGATGAGCACACACAACATAAAAAAATACAACTAAAATTGAAAAAAGAAGTAATCTTCAGTTTTATTTTCAGGGTTTGCTGCAGCAGTTTTCACGGATCAGAGCATCCACAGCTGCCAGACTGAACACTCTGCACGCTGCTGTACAGCCTAAAGGGTTAAAGGCTGACTGAGAGCGAAGGCGTGTCTCAGCACTCTCCTACCACAACACTGTCTGACAGAATGAACTATAGTGACCTCCAAAAACACACACACATACACACACACCCCCACACACACACTCAGTCACTTTCTCATTGTTCAGCTGAAACACAGATAATGAGGCCTGTCTCTGCCCTTGGTTTAATGTTTTCTTAATTGATTTCTAGATAAGTCCAACAAAAATAAATGAGGTAATATATGACAAAAACACAGATACTTTTCAACACTACACCTTAGAAAAATATGTAAAGAAAAGGAACACAAAATTCAAACGACAGAGACTTTTGAATATTATTACTAAAAATTAAAACATTCTTAATGTAAATGCTGTGTTTGGCGAAGCATTTGGAAAGGTGCCATGAAGATTTAAGACATTTTAAGACCACTACATATGAAATGAAAGGCCATCATTATGACAGGAAAATATCCCTGACTTTTCTGTGTAGTTTAACCTGACATAGGGTAATTTTTTTCCAGTCTTGCCTTGGACTAAATTAAGACTTTTCTCAAAGACATTAAAGACATTTCAAATTAAGTGTAAGACTCTCAAGGCTTCAATTTAAGAATATTATTGCTTTTCTCAACATTTATTTTTTGGCTTTTTATCCATTGATGGAGCAGTGGATAGTCAGACATTGAGGAGAGATAGAGAATGGGGATCAACATGCAGGAAAGGAATGGCAGGCTGGACCTGAACCCAGGCTGCCAACCCTGAGGACCACAGCCTCTGTACATGGGGCATGAAAACAAACCCTCCGCCCCAACAACATGAAATTTAACACTTTTTGAAGATTTTTGATACCTCCAAAGAGACGCTGTTTCTGGATCTAAAGCCCTATTCACACATGCACTGTACTCTTGAAAATGTATTTACATTATCCTATAGGGGTGCATCTTTAAACATATAAATCTTAATCTGTTAAGAATTTGTTCTGAGAATCCCCTCATTAAAAGTCTGTACACGGTATCGGTTTCAAATATCGGTTATTGGGTGCATGAGCAGCTAATAATCGATTTCGGTCAGAAAAGCAATATCTGTCGACCCCTATTCTGAAGTTTGTTTCTTTGCTCATCCCTAAACTTCAAAGTCTGTTTGAGTCTGAGGACTTCAGCTTAAGGTCTGAACTACATTTATATACCTGAATCAATATTGGCATAAGCAAAGATTAATTCTGAAACATCAGCTTATCAGGTACTGGCATCAATCCAGTATCCTGCATCCCTGTTTTTCATAAACTGGACCTGATTTTAAGAACTTACAAAAAATAACTCTCTGACATCTGACATTGTTAGTAAAACAAACCGTAGTTAAGACCCACAACTTCAGGTCTTATTTCTAAAACTTGAAAGTTTTGGAAATGAGGGTGAAAAAGAAAAGGCTTAGGTAGGTCTATATCAGCAAAAAATATCAGCAGAAATATCACATCTGCTGATATTGATATTATGGCAATACTAACGTGCATCTTTGAATATAAAATATAGCCTAATAATAGAGGAAATATCTGTAGCTTAGATATTTGTCCTTGCCCACTGGCTGATACGAATCCTCTATGGTATTAACCTAGCAAAGCAGATTGATAGGCCCTTGCAAAGCTCCTGTCTGAAACATTTGGGCCCGGTTAGAAAGTGACAGCACCAATCAACAACAAAGGGCAGTACTTTTGGGTGTGGCAGAGTCGTGATGTAAGCAAGCAGCAACAAGAGGCCGGTGCAGATATGGTGGAAGGGATTAGTGTGGATGCTGCTATAGCATCAGTTTTATCAGGACTTGATGACATTTCTTCATAAAAAGAAGAACTTAGAACAGTATTGAGTTGTTTTCTTTTCAAAAACAACAAAAGTCGTGTACTGAAATATCTACAGTTGCCATGGTTCGCGTTACGCAGTTCTCTATGGAGTTTACCAGAGCTGTTTTACTCCTCAGTAGTGGCTACATCACGTGTTTTGTTGCTCTAATTGGCCCGTAAAGATGTGACAGATAGAAAGTTCATCCAATCACCCTCCGAGATGTTTTACAAAGCCTCTGCCCTTTCCCAAACGCTGTATATTAGTAGTTTTCCAGATGGATGTGTGATACACATCCATCTGGCATGTCAGGTTACTATGGTATGTCTTTTGCACATAATTTTTTGTTTGTTTGTTTTTCAAACATATGATGGTTGTACTAGACAAAACTTATTCTTGACTCTTTAAGTCATGCTTGGAAAGTATTAATAGATTACAAAAAGCCAAAATTTAACAATTAAAACTAATAAAAACGTTTAATTTAGCCTAACCAAACTAACAAAGCTGAATTAAATCTCAAAAAGACCACATTTCGATTAAAAAATACAGGTCAGTTCAACATTAAAATGAAAAGAAGTGAGAAATTCAAAACTATCACAAACTCAAAGGGTAATACTACTGACAGCTTCCTGCTGTAAGGTTCAGGTGACCAAGAACTTCAAAAAACATATCATGACTAAAATGTCCTGAAACTGCTCTATTACAGATTTGCACAACTTTAAATACTTTAAATGCTTTAAGTACTGTATGGGCCACATAAGCACTGAGAGCTGAACCTTGATTCACAGACCAATGTATCATGCACATTTAAGAGCATGAAAGCTTGACTTGAAGGGGGAGGCTGTCGATGGTTGGCAGTGGTCACCATTGCTACCCCCTGCTGTGAGGACAAAGCAAAGATGCATGTGTCATCAGCTTGTAACAGCTCCGCTCTCTCTAAGAGAGTGAAATCAAGCCAGTGGAAAACAAAAGTAACTTCTTCCAGCTTTTATGATCCACGGAGACGATGGATGAAACAATAGCTGCCATTGTTGAGGATAGAAACAAAATGTCCAAGGAGAACTGATGCCTGTTGTTGCTGTGCGTGTGTGTGTTGTCATGTTTGCGTCAGATGACTTACTCTGTTCTCATCGTAGATGATCTGGACGATGCTGCGGTGCTTGTGCTCCACTGGGGGAGGGGTCACTGGCTTTTCTGGCTCCACTGGCTTTGCTGCTTCCTCCTCCAGTTGTTGCTAAGAGACAACAGCATCATTAAACATTTTGACCAAAAGCACACAATAAAAACAGAGGAGAAAACCTAAGTGGCTTATTTTCCTTTTTGTCTGTATTTGCATTGATTAAAATACTGCACAACACAGACTCATGTGCACTGTGCTGATGTGACACAAGCTCCTGATAGCTGAGATCCATGCAGGCATTATCAGATTATCTCTACAGGATCGTTCAAGTGGAACAGAACTGCAAGGTTTGTACCATCGAGGCCACTGCTGACGCTCACAGACAAGCTGAACTGGTGACTGTTTGCTGGGTCAATGTTTACAAGTTAAAGGTTATGTTGACAACCAGGTTACAGGGACATGATTCGAGGTATTCCTGAAGTGTCTCAAATAAACAAATAAATAAATAAATACAAAGAAAAAAGCCATATTCTCTCCTAGACATGCTCAGATTACATTCCAACCTAATGAGAGGGAATTCAGAAAATGATAACTAGGAAGAACGGCCACAAACTAAATTAAAGAAATCTAATTTAGGATAGGAGGATGGGCTGATGAGAACAAAAAATAATCCCAGACCACAGTTGTTGGGAGTTTTTTAGTAAAGCATGTGGAGCAGCTGATAGATACAAACTTCTTCATCTCTAGATCTACAAAATATGAAAGAATAGAAATGTAATAGGCTTTATTAATATAAGCCAGGAGTGTCAAACTCAATCACAGCAAGATATTGAGACCTGAGAGCCTAAGAGGGTCAATATCTACCCATGAACTGCAAACCTTATTTCAACAGTGACAAATTATGGGGAAAAATTTTGAAATCATGAGTTAAAAGTCAAAATATGAGTTAAAATTTTAAATGGTGAGGCGATAAGGCCAAATGTGAGATAAAATTCAAAACAATGAGTTAAAAAGATCAGAATATGACTTGAAATGTAAGACTGTGAACTAAGGAGGCCAAAATATAAGATAAAAAGTCAATATTATAAATTTTAATCATAATTGTGAGATGCAAAATTGAAAATGTGAAATGAAAACACAAATTAATTTCTTTTCCACAACCTGAATTTCCATCTAATTATTTCTTGTCTTTACTTTTTCATTTTTATGACTTAACAAGGCAATTTTAAATCATCAAGGTTAAACTGGCAATTTTAAAGTGGAGGGAATCTGTAGACCTAATACTGGTGGGCCAGTTATAATGAAACCAGCATTGCTGCCATCAAGACTGATGGGTCTATCACATTTGTTTTCTTTTCTTTTTGTCATAGTTTGGACGAATCCATCATGGAACTATGTGCACAGAACTGTGACCCCTGAACTGTGACAGTTCAGGAAAATACAAAAACCGTTACACAAAGTGGAAAGCTTATAATAGTTTGGGATTTTTATTGGTATTTATTTTTATTTTGTTTTCACTTTCTGTGTTCAATTTCAATTTAGTTTTATTTAGTTTTGACTGCTGGTTTGTTGGTTTAGTTTAGTTTTTATTTTGCCAAAGTGCTTCGTTTTAGTTTAGTTTTTATTAGTTTTAGTTTTTTATGGATAGATGTCGGGGCTGAGAGAGCGTCACACATTTTTAAAAACATATTAAAACAGGCTACTCTTCATTGATCATTTTATTTACTTAATGATGATGTTTGAATAAAACTCCAGACATAAAACTATCACTATGTATTTATATTCTGGTCCTGTGAAAACCATAATTACCAGCTGTTGTGATTAAAAGCTGCCGGGAAATATGTATAACACTGAGACTAATATAGTTACTGGTTTAGAAAGGAATAGATGAACTTTTTATCATTCCATACAAAGCCTTTATGGGGTAGAATAAACCTTTTCTACAAGGATTTTGCATTAATTTTTATCTGTACAAAGGTCAAGGATGTACAGTATATTCTGTTACAGAATCAACCAATTCTAGTGTTGCACCATGGTCTGCTCAGTAGTCAGGCTTTTCCTTATGTGCTGCATAGAGAGCTAAAAAATAACAAACTACATAGTTGTGGCACATTCTGCAGGACAGACTACATGATGACCCCATTTCTAAATTCCCTGAAATTCTGAAGATGCCAAATGAGCAAAAACTGGAATGGCTGTTCAGATTTGATGTGTTTATACCTGCGATTTTTTCCTAAAAGTCTGGAAAAGAAGACGAGATACTTAACTTATTCAATAATTTTAAGTTTGTCTCCATTTTCCTTTTCTGGTCAATGACAATGAAAGAACTAGTTTACACTCTGATCCTACACTGTTTAAATTCTTGGTGTCATTTATCTGTTAGCTGGTATTACCGTAACTCTTGAATTTTTATTTAAAAATATGTTAAAGTCAAGTTGCTCACTTGCATGTTTTTTTTGATCGTTTAAGTTTGTTATTACACTGATGATTATAAATAGTGTAATAGGGAAAGGTTAATCATGGGATGAGAATCGGAGGCTATGTTTTGTACAAAAAGAAAACAAACAAACAAACAAACAAAAAAAACGTATCCAATTGTATGACAGAATACATTTTGCTTACATTTGTGAAATTAATAAAGATGCCTTGATAAAAAAAAAAATCTTGGTGTAATTTAAGCTCATATGGACTGGGCATATGATTGTATTGTATGGCCCAATAATAAAATGAAAACTTAAAACTTTTGAAGCACTCAAAGCATTTTTCTGTTATAAGTTCTGTAAACAAGTGTTCCTATTAACACACTAGACATATATATTGTATCTATGAGGTATTTGCTGACAATACTTGCTGCCTGGCTAACTGCTGTGCTGATATCCTCAAGAAAAATTGAAACAGGTTTTCCACATTCAAAGTGTGGCTTTAGGTGGAGGCCATCACACTGTATCATTAAGCTACAAACTGAACAAAGCATACGGCCCCCTTACATTTACTGGACACTACAAGAAGAACCAAGCACAGCTGTTGTGGTCTGTGAAGTGTGGCTAGATTTCTGTGGAAGTAGGAGCCAGACTTTGGCATTGGCCAAGAAGAGTGATGAGCAAGTGCTTTAAGGGTTGGAAAGGTCAAAAAACTACTTTAAACTGCTTGAAAAATATCAGGGTAAGATTTATTGATGAAAAAAATCTGAGGAAAAAAATCTTTCATATGTTAGTTCAACCCCACATGCATTTCATGCTAAACCTAGAATCTTAGGTAGCCACACCCTTAAAGCTTCCCTTTCACAATTATTTTGTTATGCTAGATAGATACGACTCACCAACAGATGGTGGTGGTTTATAATTACACAACTTTTCAAAGAAGCAGTGAGATTCACCGACTTGTACTGCTGTTATTCACTGTTTTCCTACACATCGTGTTTGATGAGTGTTTAAAGACAAAAAAGTAAGAAGTATTCAACCTGCTTCTTCTTCAGCTTGAAAATCTGCTGCTCCACTTTAGCGATCTCTCTGTCCACACGGTCCATACTCTGGATCAGCTCCTCCTTGGAGAGTTTGGAGGGAGAGGTGTCCTGCTCTTCCCCTATGTGTAGTGGATGTCCTCCTTGAGATGGGGACTCCACTTTGACAGAAAACTGAGATTCCTAGAAAATAATAAAAAAAAAAAACATTAAAATAATAATTAAAAAAAACAAATCAAATGATTCAGTCCACCCTGAGTAGTTATGCTCTACAAAAATAGGTATGTAACATTGAAATATGGCCTTTAATTGTAGACTGTATTCATTTCTGAATGGTACATGAAAATAAACTTGACAATGTAAGGTGTCCAGGGAAGACAGAAGTTTGTTTTCATTAGAAACGGAAGTCTAAAAAGGGGTTAAATTCTGCAGAAATTTGACAAAACATTGGCAGATTTATTGTACCCACCTTTTTGACCTCCACGGTGGCTCTCAGACTGTCCTGTACTGTATGGGTCATGGGCAGGACTAAACCCCCCGCTGTAGGAGGAGTGCGGGTGATGTGAGCCTCAGCAATAGTCTCCATGCGAGGCCGTTTAGACTCCATAGCCTCATGCTCCGCCTGGGATGTGATGGAGTGAAATTGCTGTTCGTAACCATGGCGTCTCTCTGGAGGCCTGAAGTGCAGAAGTAAACAAAAAATTAGCAGACATGTCAAGAAAAACATCCGGTCGTCTAAATGAATAATTCCCAAACTGTAATACGAGGACAACATCCCTGAGGGAGAGCAGAGGGAAAAACAACTCCCTTCATAACATGCAGTAAAAATTTGAGGATGAAGGTTTTTTGTTTGTTTCAGGACAAGGAAGCTGAAGTGAGGCTTTTACCTTTCAGTTCCAGGGTGAAACTCAGAGAGTAAAGAGGGTCTTCTTCGACCCTGAGGATCCTGCATATGAGTCCGATAGTCTGGGACGGGGAAATCCTGAGAAAAAAAAAAAAAAAACAGAACAGACAAAATATGATGTGTGAATCTGATCCGGTGTTACACCATGCAACACACCCTGCATTTATTTCTCAATAACTGGAAAAATAGTTTAAAAAAACACAAACAGCCACTCAAGTACAACCAGAGCTCAGAACTGGATCAATTTTAAAATACCAAGGTTTACGCCTGAGTGGGGTAAAACTGCTTTAGTAAAGCAGAACCTCATATGTCCAATAATATCTAACTGATGGCTAGGTTTCCCTCTCTGGTATCATACAGCTTGTTTACAGAAAAACTCAAAGGAAGTGATTGCAGCTGCTTCAAAATGTAGTTTCTTAACCAGGGTGTGAGTATTACAAGAATGACTGTGTGTCCATGAATGTATTTGTAATGGTTCATTCTGGAACTTTCTGTTATTTGTTTTATTGTAATGCTCCAGGGCATCCTGGTAAGCAAGACCTCTGTCTCAGTGGGTTCTCCTTGCTGAAATAAAGCATGATAAATAAAGTCCAAGCAATCTGACAAAGTTCGTGCTCCCCCCATCTACGTTGTCTTGTGTAAAATGAGGAGGCTTTTCATTAAAACTGAACTCCATAAGGTGTGGGAACTAAAACACGGGCCTAGTGCAGATGGCCTAACGCTAAGGTTCCGCCTGATGTACACCAACAGCACAGGTTCGACTCCAGTCTGCGGCTTCTTTCCCACATGTGTCTCCCCTTCTCTCTCAGCCCTGTTTGACTATATCCACTGTCCTCCTCTTTGTATAAAGGCATAAAAACCCTAAAAATCTATTTAAAAAACCCCAGTACACCAATGTTTCATTTTTTGTGGATAAATGTCTCAAATTGAGAGACATAAGATGCATAAAAGTTCTTGATGCCAGGCTCCCAAAATGCTTTGTGTGCAGCTTGCATCTGCCAAGGACACAAATTGGAATGTGCCGGCATTTCTGAAACAGCTTTTCTCCTTTTGTATAAGAAATTAATAGATAATTAACAATGGTGGTTTACTTATCAGTAAATGGTAAAAAGAAACTCATATTTCGAAAATCACCACCTTAGAGGGAATTTTAATAAAGCTGTATTTTTGAAATCATTTCACATTTGACACTTTTTATTGCCTTAAAATGGGGTTTTGGCCAGACGCCAGTGATAATCAGGAGTATTCTTATTGAAAAGGCAAGTATGCAACAGCGAAGCATGCTTTCATTGGGGTTGTACTGTCAGACACATATCTGACAAAGGCAATGTTAAGTTGACTGTAAAAACCTTTAACATGCTGAATATCATTTCTGCTCAGATGTAGTTTCTGATACAGGTTATAGCTAGTTGTTAGGGTAGCCGTCAACTAGAGGTTGACACAGGAGTGGTATTTCACTCCTGTCTCACCACTGCCTGTCCCATCCCAATCACTTTAGAATTTAGAAGAAAATAAAATCCCGTCCTGTCTCAATTAAAGTGGAATGGCTCTTGTTCCCTCCCATTTCCTTGTTTTTTATCTTCCTGTTCTTCACCTGACCAGTGCATTGGTAGCACAAAAGACAGGTTAGTAAACTGGACTAGAGTTCCACACAACAGTGCTTGGGTCTGGGGTCTATCTGGAACATATTTTGCATCAAACACCCATTACCCAACAATAATGGTGAATATTTAGCCAACAATTTGTTGTTGGAAGCTAGCCTTGTAAGGTAAACCATTAGCAAAGCCTGTCAGCGGACATATGCTCACGGAACTGGAGTTACATCTAGTAACAAAAACAATTGTAAAACAATAATGCAAAGTTATTAAGAGTTTACAAAAAAGCTGCTAACTGATGCCAAAAGCTTGCATTGTTGTTAAATTTGATCTGTAACCCTTTGTTTCAGATGGTCATTTTAAAATAGGAGGTGAAATTTAAAACCCAAATGTCATTCAATCTGTGTTTTTCTATCTAACACTACTCTCAAGGTAATACATTTCTGAAATTAGTGCCTTTCTCAAAACACGTAAAAGACTGTTTCATCTGGGAAACTGACTGTAAACTTGGTGTGCCTTATTTTTTTACTCTGCCTCGGTGGCAGCTTGCATTGTTTCTTCATTTTAAATCTTTGATTACCAGTAATAGGTTCGTCTATTATGCGCCCTAAGACGTCAGAGCTTTTTTTTTTAAATAAAAAAACACTGATGTGTCAAAGTGAGGATGTCTTTTAGTAGAAGCAAACAAGTTAGGTGTTGGGTATTGAATCAGGTATAGGGCATCGTGATGCATGGGTCACCCCAAGCAGATTGGTAGAGTAAGAGGGAGGAATGGAGTGCAGCAGGTACACAAGAGCACTCCTCTGTACATTTGCATATGACATGAAACTTTTAAAGACTTACTGTGCTACTGTGTCTCCAGTACTTCTGAAGCATACAGTCTTATCAAAACCATAACAGTCACAGTTTGTGGAAAGCTCAGCACCTGCTTTCTCTGAATCCACTGTTGTTTGATTCTGGCCACGGCTGCAGCCCATGCATGACTGTGTGCTGTCACAGATGTCATGCCATGCATGTTTAATCACATAAGGTGTCTGTCAACCAGGAAACAGACACCCATGCTAAGAGAAATGGTAACTTTAATTCATATAAAAACTGTGGGTGCATATAAAACTGGCCTGCTGTTATCATAATTCCTACTCCTGATGCTTCTTTTAATTTCTTCCTATTCTGTCCCAATCACCATTATTAGTCCATTTATTTTCCTGAACATTTCCTGCTGTGTTCTCACATCAGATCACTAAAACTTTCTACTGAAATGTTACCAGAGGACTGTCAGGAGAATTTCTTCACAAAGTCAGGCCGAAAAATGAAGCCATTAGCGTTCACACATGGAGCTCATCCTGAGAATTTCAGCAAATTTTAAGGGAGTTTTGTGCAACTGTGAGCAACTCAGTCAGATTTCAGGGGCAGGCTGTAAAAAACGTCTTTTTTTAAGTTTGGCATTTAGCAGTTAGGTGTGCTAAATGCCATCTTAAAATTTTAGGACACAACAGTTAAACTGATATCTGTTCATGCTCACATTATTTGCTGATAGCTGATGTTTGTCAAAAGGGCTGATAGTGGCTGATACTGATGTTAAACCAATGCATCCCTAATCTGCACTATAAAACATTTCACATCTTCTTTCAGTAAACATGTTGTTTACATATTTCAAACTTGAGAAATTGGAACATTAGAGGAGTACTTAGACGCTTAACAGCTCCAGCAACAGCCAGATCATTCCGACTCATGTCTACACCCATCTGATTTCACAGATAGGCTTCAGTTTGAATCAATGTGGCTGTCCACACAAGCTGCTTCATTCATGGTGGACCCTCACCAGCTCCACTATGGACTATGGGTGCTGTTGAAAGCTGTCTAAGGATCATCATCGTGGCCCAAAGGCTGAAAGCACTGACTATTTAATTGCAAATTCCCCAGTTTGAGTCCGGTCAGGGAGCTTTGTTGCACGTCACGCACATCCTCATCCCAAACACATAATTTCCGGTAAACTCAATCTAATGAAATAAATAAATCCAATAAAGGCAGAATGTCTTAATGAACACATAAACTGCAGCTCTGACTATCAGAAAGAGACACAACGTCAGCATTTGGTGTCCCAGTTGCTACAAATTAAAAACTAATTAACTGTGCTCTTAGTCAAAATAACAAAATTCACACATTTACCAGCATGTGGGGAGGAGATTCTCATGTTCCTTGGTATAAAAAAAAAAACAATATATTACAGCTAAATGTCTAATTTAACTAGAAAAATGGGCAAAAGCATTTGTCATAATACAGTTTAAAACAATAGCTGGCCAGAAAGTGAATCAACTTTCTCGACACTTAAATGACATTAAAATTCAAAAAGCCAAGAAATCAAACCAAAACTTTTTTATCAACTCAGACAACTTTAAGAGCTTTTACTTAGAGCTACTGGGTAACGACCAGATCAATGTTATCAGCAGAGGACGACCTCCAAACAAACCTGTACAAGCAGAGAGCAGTTTCAGGAAACATTTCATAACTCTTGCTTTTTTTCCAGATTTAAACAAACAATCCAAATGTCCAGAAATGGACCTCTGACTGTTTTCTTTGAAAGTAAGCTTCTAAGAAATGTCATCAAATGGCTAACAAGCATTATTCAACATTCACAACAGTGAAATGAACATGCTAGAAAATTAGATACAAATGAATACTACAGACTCTTGCTTTTACTTGCAAGTTACAGTTGCATATGTATTACAGAGCTGAGGGCTTTAGGCTTTATCCACATAAAACACAGTGAGTGCCAATACCAAAGACTCATTTTCTGAGTAAGGCTGCAAATCAGTCTACAAAAGAGAAAAAAAGTACAAGAAATCTAATCATCAACACAGATTTAGGTTACAGGGCAGTTAACTTTTTTTAATATCTGCAGACGTTTCAATAGTTTCCGTTTAGATTTATTAAATAAAGAACTCTAGTTAGCTCACTTACTGGTATTTCCTTAATACTTTCTTGTAACTTTGTCATTGTTTTTAACTTACTACTTCTAAAAAGAACATAAATGCCTATACATATGTAACACCGGGGGTTGAAGGCTGAGCAACTAGGTTGCACCCCAAAAACAGATGCTTCATTTCTCCAGGCAGACAGCCCCGGTTCAGGCTTTGAACCTGGGTTGTCTGAGGCTGCTTTTCTGCATGTTATTCTCCACTAAGTCTCCAAATTTCCTACTCATTCTCTGATCAAAATATGGCAAAAGCCCCCTAAAATGTACATCATAAAAAAGCATTAATTTAGTCATCATCTTGGGATCAGCAAATAATTTATCTATCTTTCTTATAATCTGCTGAGACTTTTTCTAACACAGTACCTGCATTTAAAAAAATCATGTAAAATTACAATAGAAAGGCTGAATGTGGCTTGAATTCTGCAACAATAACAAAACAATAGGAACGGATTACTGTAAATCAAATCCTGAACCAGTTCAGGTTTTGAGACTAGATTGAATATTAAGACAAAAGAAAATCTGCTGTCAAATCTGGTTAGGTTCTCTTTCTTGTACTAAACCTCTTAAATTTAAATCAACCATACAGAAGATTACAAACACACCTTTCCCTAGCAATAGCTCCTTATATCACTCAGTGATGCTTTGCATTCAATAGAAGAATTACTTTAGATTTCAGGATGCACAGTGCTGCATGCATGTAAAAGTTGTATTGTTGTTTTGTCAATTTACTACAGTGTTTCCCATACATTCATTTATTTGTGGCGGAAATTAGGCCCGCCACAAACAGAATCTGGCACTACCTGTTTGCCCTCCCTCTGTGAATCTAGCGTGACGGACACCGAGAAACAGCACTGGATCTGCAGTGTTGAACAGCTGTTCAACTTTGAAAAGGAAAAGGTCTAACTCACACAGTATTCGTTAAAATACGTTGCAAGACTCCGAGATAACTGCGTAACAACACAACACGCCGCTAAAGACATGAGTCCATTGTTGTTGAAAAGCCAGGATTTCAAAATCTCATAAAGATACTTAACCCAGAATTTAAGATTTGCCTGGGTGTGAACATACTGCTGAAAACTCCCTGCCAAAGTCGTACACATCAGAGAGAAGATGGCCCAGCAGCAGACAAATGTGATCCACTTCTCCACAACAGCGGAGACTTATCTCAGCCTTACAGGTCAAAACACCGACAACAAGGAGTTAAAATGTTCCTGCCTCCAGACAAGCTTTTCCCCCTCATGATCACACAGGAGAGTTTCTTGAATAAGGTCTAAAGACACTCTTGTGTCATGAACTTGTCAGAAACTGGCCAGCGTTCATCAGCACAGATAGCGGACTAATATAATCACAGCTGTGCCTGAATGGAGGACTAGACTGGAGGGTTTTGGCCTCTGGCTGCATGCAGGATTGGTGAGTTTTGTGTAGGTTTGCGTCACCCTTAATGAGCTCCATTAAATCAAGGTTGAAGACACACCTGTTCACTGCTGCCTTGATTAAAACACTTTATCACTTTAAATTTTCTATTTCAACTACAACTCTGCACTGTAACTTTTACTTTAATATCTGTGTTTTTATCTTTTGTGAGTTTTATTTCACTTTAAAATTTTTTATTTTACTTTCATATATTTGTTTTTATCTTTTGTGGGTTTTATTTGCTGTTTTAAATTATTGTATTTCTTTTTCCATTTGTCATTGTATTTTAATGTCCTGTGTGAAGCACTTTGACTTGCCTTGTGGCTGAAATATGCTATACAAATAAACTTGCCTTGCCTTAATGAGGGAAATAAACATTTTATAATCAGCAATAGTAAACATAACACAGAAAACATTTCAGGACTTTCCATACACTGTAAAAGACAGAGTATTTCATGATTTATGTATTTTTGATTTATTAGTGAAAGATTGAGCAAAGTCCATTTCAAAATAAAACTACTGAATTTGACTTTCTGTATACAATTTTATTAAAAATCCAATAGAACAGTCTATTTCTATCACCAAACTAGTGTCATTTGGGGCTGAATTAAATACAGCTGCTGAGAGGACATTTCAAAATATCGTGATATATGTCATGTATCAAGATATAGCAAAAATATATATCGGGATATCAATTTTAGGTCATATTTTATTTTCTATTTTTTTAGGAAGCCCCATAGTATAAAATGCCTTGAGAAAGGGTGCAAACTCTGCAGGAACAAAATTAAACAAAATTGTTAGTCCTTTTGATTTAAGTTACCTACTTTATTTATTCAACCTAATTTCTTATTTATTTATTTTTATTTATTTCTTTAAATAAGCTATTGTATTCTTATTTAAATGTATTTATGTTAAGTTTATTTGGTGTTTGTTTACATTTGACATTAAATAAAAGTTTTATATTCAAATCCAAATCAAACTCCATGTGTTGTTTTTTGTTTTGTTTTGTTTTTTTTTTGCGTGCACCAGCCGCCCCCCCGGCAACCCACCACCACAAATAGATTCCACTCCTGTGGAAAACACGGTCTGTACTACCTTGAGAAAAGCAATTACAAGTAACTCTCTCCTGGTTATTATGGGTTTACGATAAACAGTAGTGGCCCAATTACAACAAATACAACAACCATACAGGAGGGGTGTGTTACCTGTTGGTGGCGTGGGCCAGTGAAGGTGTACTGGACAGAATGAGGTGGGTATCGGCTCTGTTCGCTGCTGAAGCTCCCCTGGTTGGGGGGGTAGCCCGAGCTACTGGACATCTTGGCTCAGTGCGAGCGGGCTGCTGCTGCTTCACAGATCAGAGACCTCAGCTAGACCATGGTTGGAGACACAAACCACCTGAAACACAACAGAAAACAACTTTAAAAGACAACCTGGAGGAGGGTAAAGATGACATCTGTCTTAAAAGTTAAATAGCTATCATCATAACTACTTCTTTTGTAGTATTGTGTTTAACTGGACTGTTTTATACTGATGAGAGTCCTCAACCACTAGAAGTAGAATTTTAACATTTTCAGACAGACATAAAATTAAAAGTAACCTGCACAGGATGCTTTTAATTTTAGGATTCAGGAAGACTAAAGGAAGGCCAATAGCTGCATGGTATACTATGATGTTTGTCTGCACCACATTAACAGCAGACATCACATGAGGATGTGCTATAAATAAAGGAAGTCTGTCAACTGTTTAACAGATCTTAAATATATTGACACCTGAGGTGAGGACAGATCTTGATTGCAGCCTCACTGGTTTACCATTTTCTGAAAGCCATAAGGACAGAATCTAAACCCGAACACTGCACTCTGATCTCTTAAAACGGGGCTACACTGTCCACCTGATTGGTGAGTGCACGGGGGAACGTCTTTCTTTTTAATATGGCACCCATGGTAACAAGTGAGCTAAGCCACACAGCCTGCATCAGCAGCACGGCTCAGCTTTGGAAAAGGCCTTTCGCTTACATTTGACAGGCACAGTTTTCAGCAAACAGAGTGTAGAAATAACCACTACCACCATTATTTTCACAAGAGTTCCAATATAAAACATTTCATCAGTTTCTCTGTCCCATCTGTTACAGAAATTTAAAAAACATACTGCTTTGACTTGGCACTTACAGTGTGCATTTCAGATTTCTGTCTAAGCTAAGGATAAAGAATATTTATGATGAAATAAAGCATGCAGTGACTGATGACCATTTTTAAAGTGAGCACAGTACAAAGGGACAGAGTTGGCAGTATTAGCAGCAGTTAAGCAAGGTCACCATCACATGCAGGTAGAAGTTCACTTTGTCCCCAGCATTACTTTAATCACCTTGAATGACTGCTAATATAAGGCCAGCTAAGTCTTTTAAAACCAAAGGGCAGATAAGTTCTCCTAACAACTCGTACATAAAACATCTGTGATTTTGCGCAGCTGAAGCTCTGAAAAACACAAAAATGTATTTCCCCGGGTGCATAGAAGAGGGACCTCGTGTTCCTAGCGGACTGTTTCAAATGGTGCATTTTGATAAGCCTGGCAGTTTGATTTTAACTTGATTTTTGTTGTCTGAAGCATTTGGTTACTTTTCTCTTTAAAGCTTGAATGTTGTCTAATCATAATTCAGTTGGTTTTGAGGCTTTTTGTCAGGAAAACCATCATGTGAAGAACAAAACAAACAACATGTAACTCCCAAATTTAATCACAGGTTTAACTGGTTTTTAACAGTCAATTAACATTTGCATTATAAGGTAAAAACATGAATCCCAAAATGTTTGAAGGTCACAACCCAGTCATAGACTTCCTCTCTTATCTTCACTGTGCAAATTCCTAATCGGAGAATAATTAATGACCAGCAGACTGACTAGGACATTAATACAGGGATGTGAGACAACAGTTATCCCAATATCTGCTTGCTATGCCAGAAGCTTCAAAAGTTGACCGCAGTTGTAGGGCCCTATGATTTCCGCGTTAACGGGATCGCGGAATTTGCCGATAAAATCAGAATTGACAATTCAACATAGAAACTGAATAAATTTGACTGAAATACTGTGCTTTTTGGAAAGAGGAACGTATATCCGAGGAATATGTTTCAGGGGGGATCACTAAAGTGGGGCACAACTTGTGCCTCACTTCACCAATGCTCACCCCGCCCCCTCCTAAACAATACAAAGCATGTCAAAGCAGCTGCACGAAACACGAGAAAACATCACGTAGCTCAACACAGGGCAGTACCGTGCAACATAATGTTGCACCTTCAAGAAAACTCATCCGTGCTACGAGGATTTTACCTCACCACACCAGAGTCACAGAGAGAGACAGGTGTGTCTGTGCGCAAGGCACACTGCTGAAGTCACAACTTGAAGACCTACATTAATGTAGCGCTCTGATATAAGGTAGACGAACAGACAGCGAGGCTGGAGAGAGATGAGGAGGGAACCATTACAGTCAGGAGTAAAACACAATGCAGCATCAAACTGCATGGACTGTTACAGACTGAGAGTAAAGAAAAGTTTAGGTAACAGGTTTATTTATAACCATTTAATTTTAATGTGACCTTCTTATTAAGTTACTATCACTCTGTGTTTGAGAGAACAGAACGACCTCTTCATTTACATTAGAAACATCAGTTAGGGTGTGATTATACATGTAGTTGTGTCTTAAAATGCTGGAAATATCTTGACAGTTACACTGGTTATAATTATTTTATATCAGGGAGCCAAACAACGGCTCCTGGGCCAACTGTGGCCCTTTTTCAATAAATTTAAGTTTATTTCTATATAATTATTGAACATTTGATTCATTTACATAAATAAGACACTCTTTTTTATGGTAAAATTAGTGGAAAGGGTAAAAAATGGCATTCCAAAAAATCAAAATGGAAAAAACAGAATTTGGGAAAAAAAAATGGATTTCATAAAACAAAACATAAATTGTTGCTCTGCCTGCATTCAAAGGTACATTTATGGATACCAACTGACCCCTGAAGCACTTAAACTTATTTCTTAGTTCACATCCATCCTCTGTGCAAAGTTTTATTTTCTATGAAAAGCTGGCAGGGTGTGGGCACAACCTTTCTTGACAAAACTCAACACTGGCTATAGATAAAGATAAATTTAGAAAAATATAAGCTTTAAAGGTACAATATGCAACATTTGAAGCATTATTATAGCAGATATTAAAAATATCATAAAATATATAATTGAGCAATGATTGCTTTAAAATAAATTAATTCCCTCTGGGTTTGTTGGTCTCAGTTTTGTGTTTACACTGACAGGATGCCCCTTCCTCCAGCTGGTTTGTTTTGCTCAGAGGCTCAAACACGTTTCATGCATTTTTTAAAGAGAGCTCCTTCCTCTCAGGCGTGGGCGTTAACATGCTGAAAGTGTAAGTATAAACATGATTTGTAATAATGAATATAGAAAGCTCCAAAATGGGCATACTCAAAATGCTAGCTCACTGAAAAATCAATTTCAATCAAATTTATAGGCTGTGTTAAATTACCATCCACTCAAATCAAAGTGAAATCAAAATTAGATTGTTGTTTTAATAATCAAAATCAGAGGGAATTTATAGGTGTTCTCTTTTCCAAGGTTGATTATGATTATTGACTGATTGATCAATAGTTTTACCAACCTTGGAAACTGTCCAGTGTCATATTGTTTGTCCTTATCATGGCCTAGAAGTGACAGGCATTTTTTTCTGGTGAGACAGTGGTTAATAACATGAGTGAGCAGGATTTTCTGGTAGAGACTTCCTGTTTACATCATCTAGAATACAGTTTGTAACACAAAACGTTTGCCGTTTAAGACCAAATGCACCCTCAGACTGTTTTATCATCTTGTATGCAGGTGTTCGTTTTTTGCGATTTATAAAAAGCCGGATAATTGTCACATAGGAGTTGATGGATTGAGTGATGCATCACAGCAAATTCCTACCTCCTTTTCTCTGCACGCTGACCGTTTTACTGCAGTGTATTCCTAAAATAAATGCTTGTTACTGTTACAAACCCAAGCCAGACAGCTTCTGAAACAAAAAAAATGCTCTCTTGCCTACAGAGTCAGTATTCATTAGACAGAATCTGTTAACGGGTAAAGACAACAGCAATGCTTTCTGACTGCCTGCAGCTGCACTGTTGGAGACACCTTTGTCGTCAGCATAAAGATGTTGTAGAAACAACCAAAACGAGATAAACAGAACTGATGCTTGTACTGCATTCAGCAAATTCAGGATATATTTTGGTTATCCAACTTCACTAAACCTGACAAAAGAGGTTACTGACTCTATGAGTCAACCATGATTGTAATTAGCCTGTTGATGTAAAATGAGCATGGTTTAGAACATATAGCTGATTGCAAACCAGTGTTCTTTTTGACAGCTACTTTTGGTTTTAGTCTTAAGGTCTTCACATCAAAAACCAATAAACCGCACTAAAATGTGAATAATTCAGAGGAGTCAAATTTGACACACCTTTTTATGCACATCAGGAGCAACCCGATTTTCCCAAACTAATTATGCACATTCTAAAAAACACTCACACTGCGAAAGTCTGCAGTGTGTTTTGCACTATCCTCTGGTAGACTGAGATACATTAGAGCAGAAGATAAAATGAGGTTTCTGCTTCTCTCTCCTCCACTCCTGCCTAAAGGCCCGGTACGTGCAGCCAGGGGTCAGCCTCCTTTTATTTGCTCCCTCTTTTCGGCTAAGTTGGCTTGGAGGATGGACCCGCTTTTCATTAATTCTAGAAGTTAAATATCTTTAATAATAAGGGCACATTTGAGGTTTGCTGCAAAGGGGAGCTGGCTTACCTGTTTGTGTTAAGGACAGGTCAGAGTAGTAATTTCAGGGAGCTGATTGTCCCCAAGGCAGTCATTAGCTTCATGTCTGAAGTAAGAGCAGACTTTGTTGTTAAATGTGAAACTGAAGAAAATTCACGTTAGGCCGGCCACACACTAGACAATTTTTTAATCTGAAATGCGTTTAAAACCGTGGGAGACCCCAGACATGAGGACAATTTCAAACCATTTTCAACTTTAATGCTCCGAAAGCACACACTAGACGACTCAGCCGGACTGTCGGATCACTGAAGACCACACATCTGCCAACCTGCCAGCGACCTCATGTGATCACGACTTCAGAAAAAAAAACAAACACGGATGTCATCGATACCGTCTTGCTGGCCCTCCCCAACAAGCTGCCCTGGCATGTGTTACAGGTGTAGCAAAAATCCTACAACAAGGGAAAGACTCAGGATGAAATCATGGCTGGAATGAAGGTACAGTTGTGTTTATGGTTGTGAGTGGTGAAAGCACATATGATCCGGCCGGTGACGCTACCCTATCTGCTCGCTCTCATTGTCTGTTGTGGGTACTCCATCAGAGTCACTATGACCTAGAATCGTACATATCAAACATGTTTGATATGTACGATTTGGGGTCTGGGAGGCCCCAACGCAATCCACCACGATCATGGGGAGTTGGCAAATCTTGCCACAAACTGGGGTTAAAATCCTGTAGTGTGTGGCTGGTCTTAGTTTGGAAACAGCTCCAACTGTGCACATTTATGTTCTCATGAACATGTCGAGCCGCCTGCTGCCTATCTCTACCTGGGTTTAAAAACAAAAAAATTTGCACTGGTTACAGAAAATGTTTATATGAAAAGGGGACAAAATCATACAGTATTTTTATTGTCTGTCTGCCTTTAACTCCTTTACCATAGGCAACAGCCAATGTGTTGATTGGTCAGATGTTTGCTTGTTGGGAATGAAACTTTGAGGGAAAAAAAAAACACTATGTTGCTAATATGAATGCTTGCATTGACTCCATGCAAGCTCCAAAAAATTCATTTTGTATAATTACTTTGCACAAAAATGCACCACTTGTGTGCAAGGGCCTTTATCCTTTATCAATCCTTTATAGATCCCCGGGGGAAATTGCCTTTAGTTTTAAGGACAAAATTTTCATTCATTTTAGTCATTTCTACCCTTCATAGTTTATTTTTAGTCAAGTTTTAGTCCATGAAGTGATTACGTTTTATTAAAACTTCCAGTCAAAATATTTAATCTCTTTGCCTTAATTTGGTGCCAATTTTTTTTTGTACTCCTTGCACCCTGCATAGAAAATAAACCTTGGATCCCTGCTTCCTATGGCTGAGAAGAAGGAGAGTTACAGATATGTTGTGTTTTGATGGATAGAAGAGAATAGGATAGTCTTTATTGTCATTGCACAAGTACAAGAAAAACTGAATGCAATCCTTGTGTTGCAGTGACAGTAAAAGTACCAAATAATCATAGCCATGAAGACAATTCAAGTGCAAGATAGCAGGGGAGAGCACTGAGCTGCTGTATCTGTGCATGCCACCATGTCGCAACATCATTTACAAACCAACAGTGGAGAAATATTATGGATTTTTAATGTCCAACGAAAACTAAAACATATATTTTAGTCTCATTTAGTATCCTTGATGAAAACTAAACTTCCATTTTGTCAGAGTTTTAGTCATCAAAGATCTATTTTTTTTCTAGTCTTAGTCTCATCTTTCTCCTTGAAAAAGGTTGTCAACTAACATTTGAGTCATAGTTTTAGTCTCAACCAAACTAATACTGTCACAAACATGAAAAAGTCCACTGTCAGCAAACTGAAATATTGAGTGAAAATATGTACAAAATATGTTCAGTGTTCAGCAAAATAACCGTGAATGCGCAATTAAGGCTTCTTCAGCCATCATTCATAACCCGTTTGTTCCAATAGTCAAATTGTAGCTTAGATTTATTTTAGTTATTTTATGGTTTATTATACGGCCTTTATCATCGTGTAATTCTACAGCAGTGCCCATCATCAATGCCCTTTCCTTTGCACATTCACATTGGTTCTGCAGTATTTTTTGTCCTTCTGTGTAGTCACATGGTGTTTCAGTGTCACAGAAGCATGAGAGAGCATGGAGTGTAGACATGATGACACAACTCACTGCTATCCCATATTTGCTTCATCATGTCCTTCTCACTAAAGTAATAACACTGTCATTACATCTGATGGGGGAACAAAATGATGGGACCACTCCAACCCCTCCAATCCCCTCAGTGACATTCATAATGAAGGCAAACACTCAAGCGGCGTAAATATCACAGCATGAAACGGCAGTCTGAAAAGGTTATATGAGAGTTTTACACTCAAATGGTCTCATCCAGACTTATGGAGAAAATAAAATGAAAGTAAAACTATAATCTAAAGTGCAGAATGCTTACCATTACATAAAGACACAAAATTATCTGTTTTACTCAATCTCTGCTGTATGCTGATTGCAGTTTAGTACAACAAACATCATTTATCTAAAATTTATTTGGAAAAGCCAAATGTTTTGTCTCTGAACACTCCTGCCTATCTCCCTCTCACAATCCACTCACTGAGCTATGGGATCAAGCAAATTGATTGGTTGGTTGGCGTTGTTTTTTAAAAGGTTGATCTCTTATCCTGAACATAACCTGCTCTAGAGCATGTAGGTGTTAGCCAATACACAGGTACATCTCCAAAAATTTGAATATCATGAAAAAGTTCAATATTTTTTGTCACTCATTTCAGAAAGTGAAACCCATATATTATATAGACTCATTACACATAGAGTGAAATATTTCAAGCCTTTATTTCTTGAAATGTTGATTATTATAGCTTACAGATAATGAAAACCCAAAGTTCAGTTTCTTAGAAAATTAGAATATTGTGACAAAGTTGAATATTGGAAAGTCACGGTGTCACACCCTAATCAGCTAATTAACTCCAAACACTTGCAAAGGTTTTCTGAGCCTTTAAATGGTCTCTCAGTCTGGGTCAGTAGGCTACACAATCATGGGGGAGACTGCAGACTTGACAGATGTCCGAGGACAGTCACTGACAACCTCCACAAGGAGGGTAAGCCACAAGAGGTCATTGCTAAAGAAGTTGGTTGTTCACAGAGTGCTGTATCCAAGCATATCCACAGAAAGTTGAGTGGAAGGAAAAAGTGTGGTAGGAAAAGGTGCACCAGCATAAGGGATAACCGCAGCCTTGAGAGGACTATCAAACAAAATCCATTCAAGAATTTGGGGGAGCTTCACAAGGAGTGGACTGAGGCTGGAGTCAGCGCATCAAGAGCCACTACGCACAGACGAATCCTAGACATGGGCTACAAATGTGGCATTCCTCGTGTCAAGCCACTTCTGGACCAGAGAAAATGTCAGAAGTGTCTTACCTGGGCTGTGGAGAAAAAGAACTGGACTGTTGCTCAGTGGTCCAAAGTCCTCTTTTCAGATGAAAGTACATTTTCATGTCATTTGGAATCAAGGTCCCAGACTCTGGGACCTAGAAGATTGGAGAGGCACAGAATCCACGTTGCTTGAAGTCCAGTGTGAAGTTTCCACAGTCAGTGATGATTTGGGCTGCCATGGCATCTGCTGGTGTTGGTCCACTGTGTTTTCTGAAGTCCACAGTCAACGCAGCCATCTACCAGGACATTTTAGAGTACTTCATGCTTCCTTCTGCTGACAAGCTTTATGGAGATGCTGATTTCATTTTCCAGCAGGACTTGGCACCTGCCCACACTGCCAAAGGTACCAAAAGCTGCTTCAATGACCATGGTGTTACTGTGCTTGACTGGCCAGCAAACTGGCCTGACCTGAACCCCATAAAGAATCTATGGGGTATTGTCAAGAGGAAGATGAGAGACACTAGACCCAACAATGCAGATGACCTGAAGGCCGCTATCAAAGCAACCTGGGCTTCCATTATACCTGAGCAGTGCCACAGGCTGATCGCCTCCATGCCACACCGCATTGACACAGTAATTCATGCAAAAGGAGGCCCAACCAAGTATTGAGTGCATTGAAATGAACATAGTTTTTAGAAGCCTGGCATTTCTGTTTAAAATATCGTTTTTATTGATCCTATGTACTATTCTAATTTTCTGAGAAACTGACCTTTGGGTTTTCATTATCTGTAAGCCATAATCATCAACATTTTAAGAAATAAAGGCTTGAAATATTTCACTCTATGTGCAATGAGTCTATATATGGGTTTCACTTTCTGAAATGAGTGACAAAAAATATTGAACTTTTTCATGATATTCAAATTTTTGGAGATGTGTCTGTAATAGTTCTACTCTGGTGACAAGCAAAGTCTAAATGGAAATCAATCTTAGTCCCCGAAATTGACAGCGTGAATTAATAGCCACTCCAAATTTAAGACCAAAATTGAGTACTAGTTAAAAATTTAAGAGGATTTCACCCACCATCAGCTGAGACTAAAACAAAGATCAGGGGAAACATACATGACTTGATTTCACAATTTAAATGTGCCTTTTTGTGAACACATTTCATGGAAAGTCCTGGAAGTCCTCTGAGTAAATTTGTGTTGTTTTACTTTCTTTTTATTGTACTGGTAACCAGGAATAGTGCCATCACCATGCAGCAAATAAGATACACTGTGATTCAGTGAGGAAGTATGGACAGGTTGTTGTTGAAGCGCTGTGTGTGTATGGCTAATGTTAGTTACATCTAAAAATTATGTGTACACGCAACTGTTCAAGTTATACAGTGCAATCTTTAACTAGATCGAGATAAGTAATTATAAGAGGCTGTTTTGGCTTTATTCATTTAAATTTTTCTTCAATTTAAAAACAGTTTAATCATAGAATTTTGAGGTAAAATGTAAAAAAAGAACCTGCTTTAATGTGTAATTAGAAACTATCACATTCCAATCTATATCTTCAAGTATGAAACACATTAAACATGATAAACTATTTTGGCCATATATTAATCGATTTGTGATTCCTTGTTGTCTTTGCTAGAAACTACTTCATATTCAGTGCTGTGGTTGGTCAGATGTGCTACATCATACAAAAAACATTCTTCATACATCTTGCTGTGCTGTTGGTGAAATCATTTAACTTATAACAATACACAGGTGCAGTTGTTTTTTACTTTGCATCCCCATCACTACATTAGAATGTCCCTTTGTCAGCTGTTAAAACCTCAATCTACATTAACAAAAAAATGTTACATCTCAATTTTTTTCAAACCTCTAACTTGAGAGGAAATTTGCAAGTTTATTCCAGATTCTTAATATCCCACTAATTCAGACGATTTTAGCAGTGTATGAAGTGCAGTGCCAGATAGGAATGTCAAACTTCATGATAAAATGTCTATTGTAGCCAAAGAAAGCGTACACATCCGATAACTCCATACTTTTCAAAGTTTTCTAATGATTTTTCTAGCAGCAAATAAATGCTGCCAAATACACTAAAAGTATCTTTGCATGACAGTTTAGGGACAAACACACGCACTCATTGTGTCATTCAGGGATTCATCTTATGAGTCTGTGTTCTTTTGGCTCTCTCGTTTTTAATTTAGGTCTGCAAGATTTACAGCTTGACCAGCATGCCAAGACATTATGATGCCTACTCCAGGGTTGGAAATGCTTCAACAACTGCCACTATAACCAAGAGTTTATTTTGTCTCAATCCACAGGCCACAGCTTAGTGCCAACTTTAAAGTTACCAAGATTATAATAAAATAGCACTGATGTTTTAGCATGACTTTTAAAAAACACTTAATTTCTGTACATACTGCTGTGGATATTTTAGCTTCAGCTACTGGGTACCATTAAATAACACTTAAAATTTTGTGTATTGTGAGTTTTATTTTGAAGTGAGGACCAAATGTTTACCAGTTTGACTGTCAATTTGAAAAAAGATAGATAGATCTTAGATAGATCTATAGATAGATAGAATTTCCACAGATACATAAAGTCATAACTCTGTCATCCTTCAGGAAAAGATTATGCAATTCTTCCTTAGATTTTTGATAAAAATACAAATAAAGAAATTTAAAAATCTATGTATACAGTTGCACATTGTAGCTTCCATTAAATTCATGTAAAGTTTGTGAAATGATTACAGCTGCATGATCTGTTAATAATCTGTGACTAAGATTACACTGGACAATTTTGCAACTTGGAATTACAATGTAATATTAATCAGAAATGGCATCATGAGTCTTCGTGCTTGGTTATCAAGAAAAAAATAAGTGAATAATGATAGTTTTGAAGTGTGCATTCCTCAACCTACATAATACCTACATACTACTTTAAAATATCTTCAGATTTTCCAAAGTTTTCCCTTTTGTTGAAAATCAACATACTTCTACAAAGTGCAGTAGTGAAACTATTGTAAACTTAAATGTATTTCTGCAAGAGTTTTGGCAAACCTTTCAAGTACTTCTTAAAGCAAAAGTAAATTCAGCCCTAAAAATGATGCATGTTTCTTGTGGGTTTTCTCTTTACCAGAATTTTAAATTTGCATATGATTCTAGCAAAAATGTGATGATGCTGATTACTTTTCAGAGCAACTATGACAAGAATCAGAAATCCTCTGAGTCCAATATTGAATGATTCACTCTGTAGTTGATCAAAAATTCAATTTAAACAACCTTCTGAAGGAAATTTTGTCTTCAACTTATAATATAATTCATTTTTCTATTACCTGAAAGTTTATTGAATTAGATTTTTTTATTTCAATTTTTGGTACTTTTGATACTATCAGTCCTTAAACATGTAATATTCACACACACACAGAAAAGTAAGAAAGAAAAGTAACACAAACCTTGATAATCTTAGTGTGTGAAGGGGTCTGTATGCTGGTTGCTTCCTGTTTCTCAACACACACATGCAGCTGCACTATTGAGGAAATAATTTTGATCGGAAGTCTGTGTTTTGTTTTTTTATTTTGTTTGTAAGAAGAGTTTGCCTGACACATTTTCTGTTCTTCTGTGGCCCCCTACAATCAAAAAAGAAAGAAAACAGACTTCCTTGGTAAAGGTCTTGATCTCAGCATCCTCCCTTTTTAAATAATACTGTCTACTTTTCTCCATTGAGAACACAGGATAAAATTTTCATGCTTACGATACCAGTTTCAATCCATGTCTTTAGTAAGAGCATAATAGTCCATGATGGGAAACATTAAGAAGGTGGTTTTGGGCTAAAGTTTAAAACTACATCCCTGTCTGACTAATACAACATGAGGCATGAACGTAGATCAAAGTGGCTGAGGCTACTTTCGCATCTGGGTGTTCCCCTTCCTCTGTTGCCTCCATTTCCAGTAGTTTGAAGTTTTATTTTCTAACGTGGTTTAAAGCATTTCAATAGTAGATGCATGCAGTAATGGCGCAAAAGGAACACTTTTCATCATATTTTATCATCAAGTTTTAATAAAGTTACACCATTTGCAACAGCTTCTATGGTAATCTATGCAAACCAAGCAGCCATGTGAACTTGGTGCCCCCATAAAGCCACACAGGGAGAAATACTGCTGCTATGTGTTGTTATTGTTATCTTTAAACACCATACTGTCATATAAACGCAATTGGATTTGTAGCTTATCTTGGGGGATGGGACTGTTTCCACAACAGAGAGCTTTTACGGAAATGCACCTAAAGATGCACCGTAATAAACGTCAACAAAAAAATAAATGCTGCTTTATTATTCAATCGAGTTAAGAAAACGGTTGAGATGTTGTTGTTGTCGCTAGCTAGCTAACTTAGCCTGTATTTCACCTTTGAATTCTCAACCACGTCGCCATCTTGCAAGGCAGATTTTCAGCGTAGACCGGGGCGCTTAAATAGCGTGCTAATTAGACATGTTGCTTTGCTGCATTTGGGTAATATGAACTCACCTCATATTTAGAAAATATACCGATGGAAGAGGAAGAGTTCCACGGACAAAATTAGGTGTCAATAGTTGATTGTAAATCCGCGGGTTGTGAGCTGTGGACGACTAGGCAGACCGAAGGCTGCGCCGCATTTGTCGGACAATGTCCTAAAAGGTTAAAATAAATGATCACAACCCGGTTTATTCCAACGATGTTTGGAATTCTGGAAAAAAACATTACTACATACTATATAATTTATAACGTAAATGTTGGAAGAAATAGGACCAACAGCTCCTTTTTTGATGAGTTATTTGACCTGTTTCCGCGTATATTTTATATACCTACAAGGAAAAAGCGGTGTAACGGCTAAACCTTCCCCTCAAACACTTTAATGTTCCTGTTGTGTGTATTTTTTTCCACATCGAAACACCTTGAATACCGCAGAATTTAAACAGTTTTCCTCTAAATTTCCAAATCCTTTTAAAACTTAGACGCAGAAATTATTCTTGTGCTTTCATGTCCCTTTTTACAAGTAATAAATTGCTTTACGTTCAAACTGAGTTTGGCAACGATAGTGATACAACGATGTGTGGTAAATGTAAGACATCATTTTATTCTGTGTAGTCTCGATTCTAACGTAAAGGTTTTTGAAATAATGCATAATGGCTGGGTACGTCGAACTGCATCTGCCTTTGATATACGGAACCATTTGCACGTTCAACGTTTTGTGTTTACACGGATTGTTGACGGTAACGGTCAAAATAATGAGCGTTTACCTTGCCGTCTCAATAGTGTTAGCCTATCTGATTTTGATAAAATGCATTTATTACCGACATCGGCAGACTTTGATGAAGTCATTGCGAGATGTAATGAGTGATTTATCAATCAGAGTAACGGACGGCTCTGATATCAGAGCTCTCGTTATTACCGCACATCCGGATGATGAATGCATGTTCTTCGCGCCAACGGTTTTACGACTGGTTGATTTAAAGGCTAGCGTTCATTTACTCTGTCTGTCTGAAGGTACGGTGGCAGCATACCATTTTTGACATATATAACTTTGATAAGTCACTGGTTTGGTACTGCAGGTGAATGATCGATGTGTGGCATGTTGCTAACTGGCGCTAGTCAGCGTCATTTTGTTTAACTCATGTCTGTATAAACAGGGGCGGTTTTATACTCAGGACTCAAGGGGGCCTTCAAATTGACACTATTTTCAATCCTCCAAATAGGGACACTGTAATTTTATTGTAAACCCACCATAAAGTGCTTTAGTAGATAAAACAGCTTTTTCCAAGATTAACTAACACTTTAAAACGGAGCTAATTCATTCTAATTTTTTAAAGGAGTAGATATTTCTATATGTCACAGCCGTTTGCCTCTCTGAGGTGGGTCTGGGCAATAATTGTAATTTAGACTAAATTGCATTATGTCCCACTGCAATTTTTAAATAATAAAAATAAGGTGCAATATTTCTTTAACCTGAAATATATGTCAAAATGCCAGTTTAAAACTTTAACTGCAGCAGAGATCTAGTGCCCTACACATCATGCAATCATTCAATGTCCTTTTTATGAATAGTTCACTATAATCCTACTTTACCTATCTTTTTATATTTTTCTTAATCATATTGAGAAAGACATTAAATTGTCACTAAATACAACAGTTCATTTCGAATTTGCAATAGATAGTTTTTCTTAATTATTCAGCCCTAGTTTAATCTAATACTGTGTTCTTTACAATTTAGAGTGTTTTGTTGCTTAGTTTGTTAAAAGATACAAAAGAAGAGGAACTTAAGTATAATTTCATATTAAATCGCAAGTGCAATGTTAGGGCAAAAAGAAATCACAATTTTATTATTTCCCCAAATTGTTCAGCCCCTGTCTTAACAGAGCTATTTCCAGCTTGTACCCATTGGAATACACTAAAAAATAAACACTTGAAGTCTGTACAAAATGCTGCGTATTTATTACCTGAAGAAAGTTTTTTGTCTCCTGGTGCTCTAAACTGACTTCCATGACAGTATGCCAGCTAGTCTACCTGACATTATGCAGCAGGTCTAGTTGGTACTCCAAGATTGATTGACACATATATCCTGACAAATCATAACCTTGCAAAGCAGATGGATACGTCCATTTTCTTGTTTCTCACTGGCGAATCCATCTTGCAAAGCTCCCATCTGAATGTTTGGGCCCGGTTAGAAAGTGACAGGACCAATCAGCGACGAGGGGCAGTACTTTCAGGCGCAGCAGAGTCATGACATTAACAAGCAGCAGCAAGAGCTGGTGCAGTTATGGCAGAAGAGATTAGTGTGGATGCTGCTAAAGCGCCAGTTTTATCAGAGCTTGACAACATTTCATTTTTTTCAAAAATGGGACATATCAGCATTATACTGATTTTTGTGGGGAAACGGGACACAAAGCCTGAAAATGGGACTGTCCTGGTCAAATCAGGGCATATGGTCACCCTACCCAAAGACATTGGACGTGTTTTTTTCTAGCTTTCGGTACAACCACCAAATAAAGTACTATTTTTCTAGGGATATTTTACAAAATACCTGTCTGATGTTAAAAATCTTCTTGGACAATGTCCTTGTTGTTTTTAGGGTTGCTGAGATTAAGCATAGGGGAATTTAAGTCCACCTTAAAAGAGTCCTAAAGTGCCTGTTGTTTAAAGTTAGTAAACCAAATTTAAAAATTGACTCAAAAGATAATTGATTTTCAGGTTCTAATGGCTGAATAACATATCTATCAATCACTGATCAAGTTATCTTATTAAGGTTGTCATATTTTTTGTATTTCCATATTTCATTCCAACATGTTTGGATACACAGAAAAGAAAAAAACACTGTTAAAATTTCAGAAAAAAATGCTGCAAATTTATTTATGCAAGTAAGGTGGTGCATGTGTTTGCTTTCAGTATTTGTGATTTAAAATGAGAAACAACCCTAATAGGGTTCCTAGGATTTGTATTTTGGCCTCTGTGGTATCAAAACATCATCAGTATTATTTTTATTGGTACTAGTGTATTATCAAAGTTTTTGAAATGTTATCACTACAATCCTGGATCACATATTATATTCCGTTTTGCATTGTGACAGGCTTTTATCTATAAACTAACTGATCGAAGACAGAAGGATAAAGCCAAACATTTCAAATATAGAAATATCCAAATTTGAGTTACAGACTTTTTAGCAACTAATAGCTTGGCTAGAATGTGTTAGTCAGTGTTGGTGTTTCTCATCTAAAATCACAAAAAAAAACTGCTGTATAACCAAAACTTTCATACATGCAGTGTTAATTTTGGCAGCTATTTTTAATTTTAGTCTTAGTCTTTAAATGAAATGCCTTTTAGTTTTTGTCACATTTTAGTAATTTCTATCCTTGTTAGTTTTAGTCTAGTTTTAGTCGATGAAAACTCAAAACATTTTAGTCTACTTTTAGTCCAAAATAAGTCCTCACATTTTAGTCATTACTTTTAGTCCAAGCTTATTTTTTCTTGCCTAATCTAGTACCAAATCATGGTAGTGTTTTCTATGCACCCTGCCAAACCTGGGGTCCCTGCTTTCTACAGCTGAGAGGCAAAATAGCTACGGATGCATAGTTTTTTGAAAGATTTACCCATGGTGGAGAAAGATCACGGATTTTGAATGTCTGACGAAAACTACATTACATTTTAGTATAATGGACCAGTTTAAACTGAACCTAAGGCTCTACATTTCCCAAAGATGCCTTTGCTTGAAGTACCATTAAGGCAACTTGTTAATGTTTTTAAGTCATCTCATTAAGGCTGTATTTGTAGAGGATTGATGTAACATACAAAGTGCAAACATGACATTTAAAAACTGTGCCTCAAACTGATGAACATAATTGAAGCTTGTTTGTCCTCCTGTGTTGTACATTTGCAGCTAAATTTGTTCCTATTTGTTTGACAGGAAACTACTACAATCAAGGAGCTCTACGGAAACAAGAACTTCTCAACAGCTGTGCCGTGTTGGGGATACCAGAATCCAGAGTCACAATAATAGACCACAAGTAAGCAACAATCTACACTAGACACGCAACATTTAAATGACATCAAATCTGTTTTACACCTTTAATATTCAGGGCAATAATCTTGTGTTGGCTTTAAAGAATTTCTTGTGTTGGATTCTGATGTTGTTGTTTATAAGAGCTACTGTACTATATTATATACTGTACTACATGTCTATTCATGACTCTGAACATGAATGAAAGCCTAGGCTGCATGCTAGCGTAAAAGCTCACTTACTGGATAAACAGATGTTGTGCTATATTTTAGCAGTCACATCTCAGGCAATGCCCCCCCGCCACTCTGACCATTTTGACACTTTCTCCTGAAAGGTTTTCTAAAATGTCAGGACAAGCTGCCCCTAAAATCTGTCTGACCTGCCTGTTTACACATGCACTTCATTCAGAGTGAGACTGGGGGTCTCAAGAGATGAGACAAGATGTGAAAAGAATGAAGCAGAAATGTCAGATGAAATACCTGCATCCAACAATATAGTGACAGGTTTTGCCTTTCTATCTCGCCTGTGTGTAGCTCGTATCATTGAATTAAATGAAGAACATACCGGCAAGCAGAAAAAAGAAGGAAACAGCTTCACAATGGCGGGTTTTCCTTAACATTACCAGCTGCATTCTGACATCAGCTCACTGACTTCATGTGAATTTTCAAGGAAATTCAACAGGACATATTGCAGGGGGTTGTCTTCACACATGCAGCTCATGCAGGGAGAGTTTCATGTTTTTTTTTTTTTTGTTTATGTGTGAAATCACCATTTGGAAGGAGTTACTCTGGCGCTTTTCTCTTAATTTTTGCCTCATAAGAAGATTAGGGTAAAGAAAATATTTTACACATTTAGGTTTTGCTGTTGGCAGTTTTTGGTGCTTTTTTTACACTGTGATGTAATGGCACCATAGATGCAAAAACTTGGTAAGGACTTAATATTTTTGTTGTACTATGGTAAGCCATGGTAATGTTAAGCAACAGCTGTGCTTCTATCTGTTTCTGTATATGCACAAATGATATATTTGCAATTACATGATTACATAAAGGCTGCATTTTTTGTTTTAAGCAGTACTGAAAGATTTTTAAAAATGCAGAAAGGCCTTTAGGTTTTACAATGGTACCACTTTTCCATTTCATAGAAGTACCTTTATTTTCAAAAAGGGAAAGGCTACAATTATTTTTGTAATAAGTAGTACTTAAAATGTTTACAAAAATGCCAGCAGGAAGACCTTTAACTTTTCAAGAAGGAAGTTCAACAAACTCAGAGTCTAACCCTGAGCTCTGAGTTGATCTACCCTCAGCTGAGAAACACTGAGTTATCAGTTTCATTACAGAAAATTTGAGTTAGGTAAGTTAATTCTGAGTCCGTTCACTCTGAGTTCAGCGTGGGCAACACGACCATGAAAGACATCATCAATAGAGCCCCAATACAAGGATTCATGATGGCAACAGGTGACAGTAAAATCCATGTACTTTACCTTCTCAAACTAGAAATCCTCTGAGCTTATGAGCTTATTCTTAATAAATGAAAAAATATATATTTCAATTTTTTTCCTTATAATTCTGTCTCTTCTAATGCACAACCCCCTTGAAACCCTCTGGCTGTGTAGTCAAGTGGTAGGCAGCCAGGTGTCGCAAGGCATGTAACCTGCCAGAAACCCAAAAGGAGAAGTAGTAGTCATGTGACAATGCCCCATCCAGTCCTAAAACTCAAACCCGAAGCCGACTGCGCAGCGTGAGCAGCAAAGTTATTTTCTAGTTTTTATACAATAGTATAAAAAAATTTATTTTGTTAGGAAGTACAAGTTTATTTTCTATTTTTCTAGGAAAATGTTACTTAAAAAAAAACAATTTCAGCTGATGCATGTTTTGATTTCAATAAATAAACATAAATTGTTAATCTGTGTATCTTCCCTTCAGTTATTTGTTTTAAAATTATACAAATATTTACAGCACAAACAGAGTCACGGATGGGGGGGGCGGGTAATCGTACATCGAGGTAAAAAGTTCAATTAATCGTGATTTTGATTTTAACCATAATCGCCCAGCCCTATAAGAAACCTCAGCTTTGTGGTAATTTATATTATAACTTGTAAAGCTACAGACATTGGACATTCAGAATAAACAATTCTATGAATGAAATCTGTATTTCCCCCTGAAAATCATTGCCTGCTTTATTCTACTTTTTAATCTCATAAATTACAACTTAGATTTACATCATTAATATCAAAAATTGCTGCTTTTATCTATTAAAATTAGAATCTGCTCTCAGAGCTTTGGCCAGTTAGTTTGTCTTGAAAACTGGCAAGACCTGTGCACTAGTTTTATCCTCAGCATAAAGATGTTTTCAAATATAAATACTCTCTCATCTTTATCCTGTTTTTTTTTACCTTCATGCTTGCTCTTTGACAAAAACATGTTATGTGTGATGAAACATGCATGTTTAATCTAATCTAGTGTCTTAATATTTATTAAAACAACACGGATTGTTATTCAGAGTAAATGTGAATAATGTACCTGATACAAAATTAGTGAATGAGTGAAAGAATGCTGAGTGTTTCTGGCTCTGTCTGGGGGCTGAGAAAGGGAGAAACTCCTGACCAGGTTAGCCTCACAGACTCAGTCACCACAGTACCTGATTTAGAACTGAAGTTCACTCTCCTTGTGGAACAGGCTTGACTCAACCCTTACTCTTGTAGAGATCTAGGTTCCCTCATTTAAGGGTTAACAGACTCAGGGTTTGCACTAAACGTGCTTTATGGAATGGATCCAGGTTTTATATTTTTTATGCTACTCAATGTTTGTATGTTTTGAGGTGAGAATGACACACTTTAAAACTATCACCATCCTCTGCATTTTCATTGATAACAAAGCAAGTAGACTCATAATGCTATTTATGTATTTTATCATAATCGTAAATCACAATAATGTCCAGTATAATTGCAAATTAATACCAAATCTTGCTACAACAGATGAACAGATTTCACTCTACCATTATGAGACCAACAGTGAGCTGAACAGGAGCAGTTAACTTCGAAACTTTACTGCTGTCTAAGACTTGAATTTGCTCTCCTTCTGATTTCTGCTACACTTTGTTTGGTTGTTGCTGCAGCTGTAGGACTCTCCGTCTCCTGGCTCCAGCTATTGGCAAGGTCAAGTTACAAAAAAAGGAATGGTAAAAGGTGATGTTTTAAAAAAGAGGGATTTTTTTCCTGTGGATCAACCCTGCAGCTTTCCTTGAAAATGTTTGGAGTTTCTAAGAACCATGGGGCCGCCTACATGTGAGTCCCTACATGTTGGCTCAGCAGGAGAGCTGTATGAACTCTGGCACTAACCTGGAACTTGCAGTAATAAGCTGGCAGCCAGCCCAGGTTGTCTGCCCCAGAGAACATTGTTGGTGTGTGTGTTTTCAGACACACACACTTCCTACTTTTATTATCTTGTGCACACAGAATACAGCTGAACTTTGATCTCGCTGCTGTCTGCACTTCTGCTGAACTGGAGTGTAGCCCATTTTCCCTTTCTGTGTATTCTGTTGTTTGCCCAAAACACACACCTAATCAGCACTTTGAGAGCCCCGTTCCTGTGCTCACACAACCAGGCTCTCTCTCTCCCTCTTTCCCCACTTCTCCCCCTCCTTCCCCTCTTGTCCATGTCTGCTGAAGCCAACTGCCAAGGACTGTGGGATAAATTTTGGCAATCCTCTGAGCACAGCTAATGTAGGTCATTCCAGCCTGTTTTTCTCTTTGTGTGTCTGAACATGGCTAACCACACTTTGGCTTTGCTCTTAACCCTCTCTGCCCAAGTATGTGCACACGTACATCCCTGACCTCTCCCTGTTTTTCTCAATGACCGTTTTATTATGAACAGAGAAAGTTCCTCATCTTAAGCCCTTGAATAGAACAGAAACTAGAGCCTGGCTTATTGAGAAAAGGGAGACTATTGATTCCAACTTTAACGGGGGGAAATTCACTGATATGTTGGTCGATTTATTGAGTTTTAGGCTGGACTAAAAGTAAATCTGGCTTGTGCACAATTTTACACACATACAAAAACAGCTTTTTACACACTGCAAAGCTGAAACCGCACCCAAATGATCTTCTGCCATCATTACACCATTGCGTGTACACACTGCATCTGCAATAACATTATCAGTAGCTGTGCTTCCGTTACCCTTAGAAATGCGCTAAATCAAAATAGCGCAATAAAAAAAAAAAAAAAACAGGAAACAGCTGATCTTCGAAAAACCTCTCAAATAATGCTAAAAAGTTTTACGCTCTCATGAGGTAGTTTTCAGGCGTACTGATATGGAAATGTATCGTAAAAGTACAGTGGAAACACTTTTTCTGCATTTACATGTCAGAGGACCTAATGTACGGTGTCACATGACCAGTTTACTCCAAGAAATCATGGCGCGGTACATGTGGACAGAAGAGGAGACTGAGACATTTTTCAACATCATACTGATACCCTTGTAGGTGGCCTTTGTCATACATACAGACTTTGAATGATCATACAGACGATCACCCGTTGCCAACATGCTACAGGTTTGAGCGTCCATCTTCCTAGGAGTCTCGTGAGATGAGATTTTATGAGAATTATGAGGCTCGCAACCAAAACACCTTTCAGTGGACACATTCACACACATTCAAAGTAGTTGAAATTTTAGAAATATCTTTTATTTTGTGAAAAACCGAAATACCCTTTATATACTCTACTTATCGCCAGTTCAAGGCAGTATATTTACACCTCTGTTATGCCTCACCTGACTGAAGAAGTGAATAATGGGGTGAAGTCGGTCCTCACCCTGATTGGTCACTGGAGGTAATAACAGAGGCATCATGGGGCAAACAGGCTGGTGATATGTAATATCAGAATCTGCTAAGCAGAACAGCGCTGGTTGTGTGTATGTCTGAATGTGAAGCTCCTGCTGTGTGTAAGCATATTGTATCTCTTGTGTTTCTGCAACCTTGTAATGCAATGTTCAATCACACACTTAGAAGCTGCTGTTTTAATTAGGGCTGAACAATTTCCAGAAATAATCTAATTACAATTTTTCCCCATTATGTTGCTATCCATACCATTTTTTCAACTGTTTAGCTGATTTAGCATTAGTCTTGCCGTCATGTTTGTCGTATTTTTGCAGTACTTTATTTTCATGCAGCACTCCTTGCAAACCTTATGTATCATGTCCATTTCATTCATGGTGCTACCATGTTTGTTTACTAACTTTCTCCTGGCAGACGTGAATCAATATATCGCCACTCAAAATATCGTGATACTATGCTGTATTGATTTTTTCTCCCACTCCTAGTACCTCCTACAGCCCAACTTCAAAAATACAGAAATATAATTTTAAGATCAACAAAGTCAAAAGCAACTGAATTTCAGATTCACATTATTGATAATGATAGCCCTAAAACAGTGGGTCCAACCTTTATTCCTGGGGCCCCCTCTACTTATATCTAAGAAAAGCTGAGCCTCCCCAAGACCTCAAGAGAAGTATATGAGTACTGTCAAAATCACTACCAATTTTAATTGTTTCATTGACAAAAGTCAAAGAAAACAGGTTTATATATGGTTATTGTACCAAAAGACATTTATATAAACTATTTAGGGAAAGTTTTGCCATGATCTTCGATAGTATATGCCAATCTAATCTTGACAACCTCAGAGCGGACAAAGCCTCACCAGTGCCCTAGAGGATCAGCTTTTAATGGGTTCTTCAGTTAACTTTGTAATTTTCTAATCAATCATTTTCACAAATGAAAGCAAAGCTTAAACATGCATGTTGGATCACTTTTGGTTGTTGGCTAAAACAAATGCATTCTAGTGCAGCAGACCTGCAGTAGTTTCTACATGCATGAAAAAGACTGATCTGTTTTTTTTGTTTGTTTAGACTAGCAGCCGTAGTCTTTCCTGCTGTTGTTTTGTATTGTACAAATTGTGTTTGTGTCTGTTTTTTATTATCATATGCATGTGAATTACATACATTTTACAGTTGCAAATTACAGCAGAATGATTGCCGTACTACAGAAGCCAAGAGAGAACATGCACTGAACCTTTTTTTCAATTTGTGTCTCAAAATCTTAACTTCAAGAAAACAGTATGCTTTTTCTTTTTGTAGTTTGATCACTCAGGATCTTTAGGAAATAATGAAGATTAACTAAATTAAACAGAAATTAGTATTTTCTGGAGATAATGAGAAACATAAGACAAGAAAACAACAGAAATTTGCTTGTTATCATTGGGAAAATGAGTAGAATGGAATGTTTGGATAGTTGTCCTCTTAGGGCTGCCGTACAATATCAGCAAATTTTTCTCCAGACTGAATTTTTTTTTTTTCGTTAGATGGACTCTTGGAAGATACCCAAGATCTACTTTAATTCTTTATGAAGACTGCCTAGGTTGAATCAATCTGCTATCATATTTTGAAAAGGTAACTTTAGAGGATTTGGGAGGAATAATATTGGATCTACATGCTAAGTACATCATTTCTTTTGTGTTTTTGCAGCGGTGAATCGTAGCTCCTTTCAGCTCCAGTAGTGTGGGAAACGACTGTTGTATGGAAAAACAGAAACAAAATGACTATTTGTTTGGTTTTTCTGACAAACCCATGCAGACCTCAGCTGGATAATGTGTAAGACAATGAAGACTGGAGTTGAGTGCCGCTCATACACATTATTTGCTGTACTGATCTCCAGACAAATCTCTGGTGTTTTGAAGGCTTTCATTGTAGGCATCAGTGATAACACAGAGCCTGAAAGAAGCACAGTAGCTCTAAGAATGAGCTCCTTGGCTCAGGAACTGAGGTTTTTATGTGATGCTATCAAAGAACTACACAGACAGCGGATCCTCTGAGTCTGATGGCTCAAAATCTTTGCCGTGAGTTTGTATGCTGGGCTGAGTTATGTTGTCTTTGTTTTACAGACCAGGAAGTCAACCTTTTCAGTTCTACTGTCCACTTTTTCTTACTCTTGTGCACACAAAAACATCTTAAGGTGTAATTTTGCCTTGTAATCATACATTTCTTTCCAGCTTGATTAAAGTAATGCAGTCCAGGCAGTTTATAGAGGAGCGTTCAAGATGCAAATCCTCTTGTAACAAGAACTGAATGTTGAGTGCATGACCTCTAGTTGTGTGCTGAAGCTGTTTCTCCATAAAGGCTTCCCTATTTTATTTATTTCATGCATGTGACATAATATACAGTACAGTATGTTCCTGTAAGCACTGTCCCACTACTCCACTGATCCACAGGTGGCAGCATCATGCTGAAATACACAGCAATGTGCAGCCAATGGCACTGTAGAAGAAGACTGTCTGGAAGAAAACAAGCATGTAAACCATCTTGGAATAATAACATATAAAAATATGAATCAGTATTAGATCATAGATTGAATAAAAGCCTATTCAATGTTAAGGCCCAGTTGCTTTTACAAACCTGATTAGCCAAACATATTGACAAATGAATGCAAGTCTCAAATTGAGGTCCTTGTGAGTTTAGTGTTGAAATATCAGATCAAAAATAAAGAGAAAAAGGACAGTGGATAGAATCAGAAACAGGGATGAACGTGTGAGGAAAGAGACATCCGAGAAGGGAGCCACAGGCCGGACCTGAGTCTGGGCCGCCCTCACACACGGCATGGGGTGCAATCCATCCAACAGGCCATCTGTGGTCTTCAGATATTTTTTTCTGGTGTACATTTACTTTTCTGTTTTCATTTTTGCCTTCATTTTGCACAGGGTTTGTTTAAAATGATTACAGGGCCATCTTGTATCACTGCCTATCCCAAATAAAGGCAGGGTTAAGTGACAGAACCTCTTTAATTCATCTGTGGTATAAAAAAAACTACCAATTAAAAAAAAAAACACGTACATCTAAGACAGGTGCAAAAGAGGGGAAACATCAAATTTGGGAGCAAATTGTCACACTGTCTAAATTGCACAAAAATTTGATCTCACTTTTATCACAGTCTGGCTGCAGACTGTACATATCTGATGCTCTGACATCTGATCACTCTCATAAACCGTTCACCTGAGATGCCATCTCTTTCAGAACGGAAGTGCTGTAATTTGGGAGTGCAAGGTATTTCAAGTTAACTCAGCTTTATTCATAAAAAAGTCTGGCAGTTACAATACCTCACTGCAAACATTACAGACTAAGAAACATTTCAAAAATAAAACGGAGAAAAAGATCAGAGGTCTCCAATTATGTAGAGACCCTTTTTAGGTGTAGCTACTCCACTGCTGGCTAGCTTTAGCTTTGTTAGCTTTAGCTAAAGCTAACATAGCTACATAAGCTACATAATAAATGTTACCACCTAAGCCAATGTAGCTAAGTTCACATTAGCAAGGTGACCTTTTTGCAAGCATAGCTAAAGCTAACATTGCTAGGTAGATAACATAGCTAAGTAGCTTACATAGTTGCTCTGTGAGTTTAGCATTAGCTACATAAGATAATCAGGGCTGTACTTTAACTTTTTTTTTGCCCATAGCGCTGGTGCCACAGAGGTCAACAATCTTGTAGCACAGAGCAAAAAACCTGTAGCACAATATATAAAATGTTTGTTACAGCTCTAAAACCAACATGTAACCAAAACATATGCTTAGTAAGTGAATGTACTTGAAAGACAAAACCAAAACAGAGTTAATTACAGCTCTCAATTAATGTCTAACAAAGCAAACAGCCAATCATTGTTAAGAATCTTGGGGTGCAGCAGAGAAGAGAGATGCTGACACTTCATCTCCACATTCAGACACAAAACAAGCAACCCGCAGGAAGCTGTGTTGGTGCTGGAAGGTGATTAGGGCAATATGATTTGTAAATCAGACCTAGAGACAATACAGACAGAGGAGCAAATGAGCTCCATGCATGCTGCTATTTGCTGCTGTAATCCTTTTGTTTGTATTCATCCATTTTTTAACTTTAGGTAAAACCAACAGACAGCTGGAGTCTTTTTCTATACTCATCCTAATTACTTAATGGTTTCTAGCAACTGAAGTATGTTTCTTTCTTCATCCTTAAACTGTGTTTCAAGGACTGATGTGTTAGGTCTATGCATTAGTATATTAGTATTGATCTGCTGAATTCAATTTGTAAATATACCTGTATTGTTTAAACCTCAATACTGTGCGTTTCTTGTCAAACTGTTTTGGACATTTGGCACAATTGGCATTTTGGACTGACTGTAATTGACAGATGGAGGCCTGGTATTAGCCGATATTAGCCCTGTTGACAAATATAATCCATCAGCAATTCATGCTGGTATCTAACTCCTGAATCAAAAAAAAAATTTTTTTTTCAGGTCGTTACAGTGAATGTTACACTGATGGTGACAATCTGCTCCTAATTTATACATTAGTGGTGGCCCTAGTTTTCACAATAGATGCATCCCTCATTGAAACAAGAAATGGGGGCCTAGGAACTCTATTTTTGTTACTGTAGAATCAAAACAGGTCTTGATAAAGTTTGAAGAGTATCCATGTCATATCAAAGTTTAGAATTCAACCCTATTGCACCATTCGATTACCAGTTACCATGGTGGCATGATGCCCTGGACTCTAAACTATTGTTTCTGAGCTAAAGTTTCACTTTTGAAGCAGAAGTCTGGTGTTCATGCAGATTGTGCTTCATGACGACAGATCTGTGTGACTGTGAGACTTTGTCACTCACAACTGTTGCCTGTAAAATAACACGTGAATTCTGTTTTAAAATAGGATTTTCTCTTTAATGCTCACTGAATAGGACAGCTGTGTTGACAGTATCTGGGGCCCCGGTGCATGTTGGGGCCTTTGTGATCAAGCTCGATCTGAGCACGCTCTGCTGCCTCTCCACTTGCACCGGCCTGACCTCTGTCTGCTCCCTGGACTCCATTAGAGCTGCTCACTGCACAAATCTAACCGTCCCAATTCTTCTCTACACTGTCCATCAAACTGAAACAACTCTCCCCCTCACATCCTTTCTTTGATTTCCTTTATTATTTTCCAACATCTAAAACAACTCTTTACTCAGACGCACTGTACACTTTTTAATTGGATTGGTACTAAATCTCTGCAGGGATGAAAACAAACAGCCACTTTCTGGAAAGCAAAGCCGTGGTCATCGCAGTAACACCCTATCTCCACACTAGCTTTAAATATACATTGATCAGAGGTAAAAATAGTCCTGGCTGATTTATAAGCACATGGCGGGCCACTGTAAAAAGCGGTGAGATGTTCTAGCCTTGCTGCTGACCTCTGGCTGTGCTTTTATCCTGGATGCATTTGTCACCAGTGCTCTCACTCTGGCCACTGAATAGTCAAACAGTTGATTTTCCTGCAGCTGGTGTTTTTGTCACATTACACTGCTCTTTTCTGCACAAATTGCTCTGAAAACAACACCAAAAAGCTGCATTTTCCCTCTCAGCTTAATGCCTGTTTCTTACTTAAAAAGGGCGAATATTTGCAAAATCCTGCAACCACAAATATCTTTGAGTCATTGTGGTACAACATGAGTGTTGGTGTTGTTACTGTAGTTGTAGCTGCCTTATTACATGGGGATATTGTGGGCGTACTGTCAGTTTGCAGTGGCATCTCAGCCGTTCCCAGCAGGACATTTAATCTGACTGTGTGGACAGAAGTCTGGCAGTTTCACAGGCCTGCGGTCCACGTGACCAGACTAAACAAGCCCTCTCCGTCGAATCCCTTTACTGGGCCAAAGTTCAACCACTGCATACAGATGCCTGCAAGCAATTAGACATCCACATGCAAAGCTACAAAGGGGGGGAGCCAGGAAGGTTACTCTAGGACATTTTACATGGTTGCCATGGCGAAGCTGACAGTCAGCCTACATCCTGCTTGAGAAAGGTCAGGTGTCTTGTATCTTTTGTTCATTTTTCTTTTTATTCCCCCTCCTCCTCCTCCTCGTAGTGTGGTGTGGTTTTAAGCCTAAAGGCAAAAAGTCTGAAATAATTAATGAATAAATGCAACAGTGAGAAACAACACAACTTTGAAAGCACATTTTGTGTTACAGTGGGGAGAAGCTGCGACCTCAGCAGGATATTTTTTAACTTAGTGTTCATGTATTCATAGGATTAAACAAGAATAAACTCCAAGGCACCTCTTTATTTGAGCTACAAGAATCTAATGCCAAGAGCACCTGAGACACTCTTTTCTTATGTCAAGGAAGCACTTCTTTGAACAAGGGATGCACTGAATGGGAAAATTAGGGCCAATATAGATGTCTCAAATTACAGTTTAGCATATTGCCAAACCAAGGCTGAACTGAAGTTCAGTGTTCAGTCATGCCACCATGATGACTGGTAGAAGTTAATCAAATGATGCAATAGGGTTTTCATGAAACTAGAATATCAAACGTTGTTTTGTAGAGATGCACCGATTATAAAAATAAGGGCTGGTACTGATGTTTAACATAACTGTTTAGCCACTGTTTTTAGTCACTTCATAACAGGCATTATATGGCAATATTAACAGCCAATATAGGATGATAATAACAGCAAATATATGCTGATATTAACAGCCAATATAGACCATATTTACAGCTGATACACGCCCATATCAAGAGTCAATATAAGATGATATTTACAGCCAATATAGGCCAATATTAACAGGCATTATATGGCAATATTAAGAGCCAATATGGGCCAATATTAACAGCAAATATGGCCAATATTAACAGCCAATATAGGCCAACATTAACAGCCAATATAGGCCAGTATTAACAGCCAATATGGCCAATATTAACAGCCAATATAGGCCAACATTAACGGCCAATATGGGCCAATATTAACAGCCAATATAGGCCAACATTAACAGCCGATATGGCCAATATTAACAGCCAATATAGGCCAACATTATGAGCCTATATAGGCCAACATTAACAGCCAATATAGGCCAATATTAACAGCCAATATAGGCCAGTATTAACAGCCAATATGGCCAATATTAACAGCCAATATAGGCCAACGTTAACAGCTAATATGGGCCAATATTAACAGCCAATATAGGTCAACATTAACAGCCGATATGGCCAATATTAACAGCCAATATAGGCCAACATTAACAGCCGATATGGCCAATATTAACAGCCAATATAGGCCAACATTAACAGCCGATATGGCCAATATTAACAGCCAATATAGGCCAACATTATGAGCCAATATAGGCCAACATTAACAGCCAATATAGGCCAATATTAACAGCCAATATGGCCAATATTAACAGCCAATATAGGCCAACATTAACAGCCAATATAGGCCAACATTAACAGCCAATATAGGCCAATATTAACAGCCAATATGGCCAACATTAACAGCCAATATAGGCCAACATTAACAGCCAATATGGGCCAATATTAAAATCCAATATAGGCCAACATTAACAGCCAATAAAGGGCAATATTTAAATCCAGTATGGCCAACATTAACAGCCAATATGGCCAAAATTAAAAGCCAATATAGGCCAATGTTAACAGCCAATATGACCAAAAATAAAAGCCAATATAAGTCAATATTAACAGCCAATATAGGCCAACATTAACAGCAAATATAGCCTGATAATAACAGCTAATACACGCTGATATTAACAGTCAATACAGGCTGATGTTATCAGCCAATACAGGCTGATGTTATCAGCCAATACAGGCTGATATTAACAGCCAATATAGGCTGATAATAACAGCAATACAGGCTGATATTAACAGCCAATACAGGCTGATATTAACAGCCAATACAGGCTGATATTAACAGCTAATATGGGCTGACATTAACAGCTAATATGGGCTGACATTAACAGCAATATAGGCTGATATTACCAGCCAATATAGGCTGATATTAACAGCCAATATCGACCTATAACTACAGTCAATGTAGATGGATGATAACAGCCAATATAGGCCAATATTAACAGCTAATATAGGCTGATATTAACAGCCACTACAGGCTGATTATTAACAGCCAATATAGGCTGATATTAACAGCCAATACAGGCTGATTATTAACAGCCAATATAGGCTGATATTAACAGCCAATACAGGCTGATATTAACAGCCAATACAGGCTGATATTAACAGCTAATATGGACCGATATTAACAGCCAATATAGGCTGATATTAACAGCAATATAGGCTGATATTTACAGCCAATATGAGCAGATATTAACAGCCAATACAGGCTGATATAAACAGGCAATACAGGCTGATATTAACAGCCAATACAGGCTGATATTTATGGCAGAAATTGGCAGAAACGTACAACCGCTATAGGCCAATACTTACAGCTGTTAATGTCAATCTTTACCATCGTTAAATTGGTTGTAAATGGCACCAGGAGCTTCTATATCTGCCTATAGCAATAGTTGTCTTTGTTAGCTGTCATCATGCCTATAATATTAAAGAATTCCTACTAGATACTAGCATTACCTTGACTGGACATTACTAGATAAATATTGACTACTGTTTTCTGTTCATTCCGCATTTTTTGCTGGTTTCCAGTGTTTACCAACAGAGTCGATATCAGGCGCTACAGATGTTAAACCAATACATCTGTGCACCCTACTTCCAACACTTTTTTAGGTGTTTATATAGTTTGGAAAAATTCTCACCAAAAAACAAAAAGTTTATGTGTATAATCTTTTTGTCAGGCAGATTTGCAGAGGTAAATGTTAAGGGTTTTTTTTTTCATTCAGACTATCAAAACTGGCAAAAAAGTAAATATTCAGTGGTTTTTTTTTGTCTCTGACATAGTTTTCATTCCTCTTGTGTACCTTTTTCAAAATGTTTAAAGTTGTGAGATTTGACCAGGGGAGAGATGAAAAATGTTTTGTCCTCGTGTCTATTCTTATAGAAACTGCTGTCCCAAAATGAAAATGACATAATCAAAAAGATACCTCATGAAAGCAACATCAGTTTTCTTACTAAAGCAGAATCCACTGCAGGTAAGCTCAGTGTGCTTTACAATGAGCGTGAAATTAGAAGAACTAAAAGACAAAACTGCCATCTTACTCTGGATGGAGTCATCGTGTCACAGCGGTGCATTCACTCGATGACAGACAGTTTTAAACTATCTCTGAACCCCCGACCCTCTGCCCCTCCTCCCCGTGACATCCCCGACCCCCTGCCCCACCTCCCCTCACACCAAAGCCTGACTCTCACATCACTGGCAGCCAATAGATTTGTGGCCTAATCCATCACTTCCCTGTGCGAGCTCGACTGTCCCAGCTCATTGTTAGGAGGCGAAGGGAGGGGAGCGACTGTTGACACGCCATGCTAACTAAGCCCAGCGCAGACATTTTATATTTACATATAAATGCTCACACACACCAGTTTGTTGGGTTGTCAAAATACCAAAATCTAAAACTTTGATATGGGTAAATATCTGATGATATCTTTACCTAATTTGATACCACCGCAGCAAAAATAGAAGTCTAAGGCACTGAATATTGGGTGCTTCTCTTGTTTTTGATGGTTAGAATTGCAGCCCAACTTGTTCTGCACTCATTTTTAATTGCACAAAACATTGGCATTGTTTTGTTACCGTAATGTTTCAACCAAGTTTCTGATTGATTCATTCTCTTCCTACACACTTGTACTTTGAAAAAAATGTAGGTTTTTTTTTTTTTTTTTAGTTTTGGCACTTTTTGGTTTGATTGTCATAGATTGTATCATATCAAAACACAGGGTATCAAAAATAATGACAGCCTTTCTAAGTGTGCTTCCCTTTTGCTCATCTTTTCAGCTTAAAAGCCTAAAGTATGCTGTTTCAGATCAGTCCTTCAGTTTTTGTTTTCTTTGGAGGTTTTCTTCATAACAATAGATGGAAATTATAACTGCTAAACAAACACTTGTAATGCAGCCCTCAGGACTTTATTCTTAATGTGAACCTTGTTGGCACAACTCATATTTCAGTCTCTCTGATTATTTTCCCCTCCTTTAATTTTACTTCTGGTTCAAAGGGAATTTAGTTGAGTCAAGGAGAGGTTTTCTTTCCTACACTGGAAATAAAAAATCTCCTCAGAAATGAGTGCATGCATGTTTAGTAGGGCAGAGCTCACGCTGGCCAAGTATGATGTTTGATGTATGCTCCATCCACTCCATGTTTCCTGCAGGCTGCAGCTTCAGATGAACATGATGCTGGGGGCCTTCCAACCCTTAACCCTCAGGCTTCCCAGCTCTCCCTTGTGTTTGCATTCCTCAACAGCCTTTTTTCAAATGCAGGGTTAAATCTACAGCATGCAGGACAGGTTGCTCAGCCTTAGAAACACAGAGCATTTATGTTTCTGTACAGTGCCTATAAAAATTATTCACTGCCTTGGATGTTCTACCCTTTTTGATTTTATAAATCAAACATGGTCAATATAATTTGGCTTAACTAATTACATAAAACTTCTTTAATATCAAAGTGAAAACAGATTTCATGTCAGTGAAATAAAAATATGTAAGGTAAAATAAGTGATTGCATAAATATTCACCCCCTTTGAAGTGACTGACCTAATTCTACAGAGGTCCAGCCAACTGGTGCTAGTAGTCTCACATTTAGTGAAATGGGGATCGCCTGAGTGCAGTGAAGGTGTCTCAAGTGATTGCAGTATAAAGACACCTGTGTCTGGAAGGTCCAGTCATTGGTTAATCAGTATTCCTGGCTACTATTACACCATGGAGACAAAAGAACACTCAAGCAGTTCAGAGAAAAGGTTATGAAATGTGTACATCAGGGGATGGACACAAAAAAATTCTAAGACACTGAACATGCCCTGGAGTTCAGTTAGATCCATCATCAAGAAATGAGAGGAATATAGTGCATATGTAAATCTGCCTAGATTAGGCCTTCCTCACAAATTGAGTGACTGTGCAAGAAGAAGAGAGAGAGAGGCCACCAAGACACCTATGACTACTCTGAAGGAGTTACAAGCTTCAGCAGCTGAGATGGGAGAGACTGCATACAACAACTGTTGCCTGGGATCTTCACCAGTCATAGCTTCATGACTGAGTGGTAAAGAGAAAAACACTGTTGAAGAAAACTCAGATTAAATCTCAACTAGAATTCACCAAAAGGCATGTGGGAGACTCCATGGTGCTCTTAGCCATCAGCCAAGACACTTTGTTTGACGGACTCCAAACACTGCACATCACCACAAACACACCATCCCCACTGTGAAGCATGAAAGTGGCAGCATCATGCTTTGGGGATGCTTCTTGGCAGCCAGTCTTGGAAGGCTTGGAAAGGTAGAGGGTAAAATGAATGTGGCAAAATATTTGAAAATACTGGAGGACAATCTTATTCAGTCTGCAAGAGAACTATGACTTGGGAGAAGATTTATTTTCCATCAAGGCAATGACCCGAGGCATACACAGAAATGGTTTAAAGACAACAAGGCGAATGTTCTGGAGTGGTTGAGTCAAAGCCCAGACTGCAACCAACAGAGAATTTGTGGCTGGACTTGAAAAGGACCTATGCAACCTGACAGAGCTTGAGCAGTTTTGCAATGAAGAATAGAGTAAAATTGCAGTGTCCAGATGTGCAAGCCTGATTGAGACCTATCCACCAAGACTCAGTGCTGTGATTGCAGCCAAAGGTGCATCTACTAAATCCAGTCACTTATTTTACATGACATACTGTATTTGTATCTAATTGACATAACTTTGAAGAAAAATGTTTTTACTTTGAAATTAAAGAGGTCTTTTGTCATTTTTAGTCCAAAATGCCAGATTACATTGAAAGGGTAAAACATCCAAGGGGGTGAATACTTTTTATAAGCACTGTAGATGGCTGCAAAGAGGTAACAATGCACTGCTCTTTTTAGTAATAAACTGTTTTGAAATGCCTTCATTAAACCAGATTCTCTTTCTCTGCCCTGCAGGAAACTGCCCGATGATCCAAAAGCAGAATGGAGTGTCTCTTTGGTGTCCTCTCTGATTGTGAACCACATAAGAAATCATTCCTTCAACTTGGTACGCTCCATTAAAGATATTAACCTGTAAACAAACACAGTGTGATACTGTACAGTACTTCTTGGTTCTGCTTCGCTCTCAATTGTTTCCTTTCAAAGCGGTGGCTTTTCTGTCACTTCCTGTTAGATGTTAGCACGATCTTACCCGCTGCTCTGTGTACAAAATCCATGTTGTTGTGTTTTGTTTTTAACCAAATGTTTTGGCACTGCAGTCTTCTAGCTCATTATCCCAGTTTCACTGTGGTCTGTGTAATAATCCTGTCAGCCGCAGCCTCGTTTGGTCCAGCTTAGACGGTACTGTGAGCCTCCCTGAAATCAGAGGAAATGGCTCCCTGCAGAAGAAAGTTTGAATTCACTCTCTGTGTTTACAAAGAGATTCTTATCTGCCTCATTGTGGTTCTGCAACATTAGCTAATGGGAATGTGCCTAATTTTGAATCAAAGAATTTCCATCCGGTTGGTCTGAAAAAGGGGGGAAATGGAAAATGCTGCAGTTAAAAACAATTACAGCTGCAAAGGGCAAAAGAAAATAACCCAGCCCTATGAGATGATGGCATATAGCTGGGTTCTTTTATCCTGTAGCTCTTTTTCTTATCAAAGGTTACAAAAAACACACCGTCTCCACCCATCCTGTCACGCTCAGCAGAAGAAAACACCTTCTGATCAAAAACAAGGCTTAAGAATAAACTTTCTGTGATGACTAACATGCAACAAAACACTCGGATACTACCCAGCAACAAACATGTATGGTTAAAAAGTCAGTACATCCAATACTGATAGACTGAATGCCATGTTTCCTTGTTCTGATATCATGAATTCTATTGCTTTAACAAAACAGAGACAGGCTGGGCATGCAGATGGTCGAGTGGTTTGGGGCTCGCACCCGGCGGCCCGGGTTCGAATCCCGCTTGTGGCCCTATGCCGCATTTCTCTCCCTTCTCTTTCCCTGTTTCCGAGTTTATCCACTTTCTTCCACTATCTAATAAAGGCATGAAAAGGCCCAAAAATAAATCTAATATAAAGACATGCCTGGAATTGTAATGCACTATGTCTGTTGTATGAAGATGTATCATTTCTTATTGTGTTGGGTAGTGGGGTATCATATTTTATCTGCTATATCATATAGAACTTTATTGAATCATATCGTATAGAGGAAATGAACAGTTCTGATATTATAATTAACTTGTGACAGCTGGTAGTTTAAATGTATCTTGACACAGGCATGATAGAACAATCCTCAGCAAAGAAAAGCCCAGTCTTTGTTTCAGCCCACTTTCTTCTCCTTTGACCCGCTTCCTTCTTTCCTCTTGCTTCCTCTGGAGTGCAAGCATGCACGCAGAAAAGGGCTTTTAAATATCAGTTGTCCGGTGCCAAGCAGCTCAACAGTCAGACACAGAAACCCTTCCACTTACCCACAAAAAAATGTGCTTTCTGACTCTGTGTATTTAAATTCACTTTTAGATGTCCGAATTCATCTTTTCACCCACACACTGAGATGTTTTGTTGTTTCAGGTGCTGACCTTCGATGGAAGAGGAGTGAGCGGCCATGCCAATCACACAGCCATCTATAAAGCTGTCAGGTACTGTCTGAACTTTTGAAGGTTTTATTGTCAAAAAAACTTTCCTTTTTCAATATTTCCTTGAAAAGATGCCATCCTCAGGGTTATTATGTGGCGCACACGCACAAAGAAACCAGCCCTCTGAATCATAAAACAGTGTCCAAGAATATGCAGAACATTCAGACTCACATCAACATCTATCCTTCCAAATGTTTCCCCACAAAAGCACACACACATACACAGCATGTTTTTCAGAATCGGTCTGTTACATAGCTGAGAGGTCATCCAAACAGAGTCCTCAGAGGCACTCGGCTTCGCTCCCAGAGAGCAGCAGTAAATCCTGTCCCTGAAGTGGTGAGGTGGGAGGGTAGATCTGGTTTTGGAGAGGACAACTAAGCAAGTTGCATCACACTGCTGGTTAAAAAAAAGTGTTTTGCACAGTGAAGTGTACTCTTCTGTCCCCAAACTGCACTCAAGCTTTAATTGTCTGCCATGTTAGTCTTTCATGTTGATCTTTGAGCCTCATCTGTTGATAAGACATGAGCTCTCTAAAGTACATCTCATGATTCCCATTAGGCTGGAAGCCAGAGTCGCTGTGCGCTCGTTTCACAGAGCTCCACAGTTGAATGGGTTGTTTTGGGGTTTTGTTTTTGTCAACGTGAACAGCTATTGCACAAGGAAATGCAAGTTTGGAGGGGTACTTTGATTGTTTTCCCACCAAGACTTGATGATAAGTTGTAGGAGAGTAAAATATCAAATCCTGTTTCTACTTTGGAAAAACCCTCCAGCAATCAACACAATCTGACCTAAACAAGCAGATATTTTACTGTACATTGGCTGCATGGGCTTTTTCTGTGGGCGTGCATCCATTTATTTCTTCCCCTGTGGTAGTGTAATAAGTCAAAAAACCCAAAACAATAAACTCTTGCACATTTTCAATTTGAATCTCCAGCACACAAAGCCTTTTAGAGAGAAAAATCTCTCTTGCAGTAATGTTTAACATGTTTTGGCTTGTAACATTGTTCTTTTCTTCACTTTTAGCTATATTGCTGCCACTGGACAATTACCCAATGGTAGGTATCATACCTAAGCAACTTTCATGATATAGTCAGTTTACTCATCTAAATATTTCAGTCTTCACATTCTTGTGTAAGGGCAATCAAATCAGTTAGTGTTGAAGAGATATGAGTACACATGTGACACAAAGACACAAGTTTGCTAAATTCTTAGACGTCATGTCGCTCTTTAGATTAAATGTACAGACTGCTTTATAATTAAACATGGCAGAGATAGCGCGTCCTAATGAGAAGCACCATCTCACTGGTCTGAATCCTCCACTGTAAGAATCCTCAAAAGTGCCAGGACCACTGCTTCACACCCTGTATTTAGTGGATGCATAGCGCCCTCTTCTGCATGACTTGTGTCGGCTCTAGTGCACTGCTTCTTATCCAGTCTCTGCACCCTCCTGACCACTTCCTGAATGAGAAATTGCAAGTGAAATTTTGAACATTTTTCAACCACTCAAATTTATTTCAAAATCAAAGTCACATTTATTTATACTGCACATTTAAAATCAGCATTAGCCAACCAAAGGGCTTTACGGAGAAAGACAGGAGAGAGATGCAAATAAACATAACAATAATGTGGTATAATAACATAAAGACAATAATGTGTGTATTTTAAACAGTGTTTACAGCATGACAGTAATCAGAGTTCCTGCAGATCCTTAAAATTCTAAACTAGTGTTAAATTGCACATTTGAAACTTCAGAAATCAGACTTTTTTAAGTCTGAAAAAGTCTGATTTTTACCAGTGAGATGTCTTTTATTTTAGCAGACACTTTGACTAAGACATTTCCTGATCAAATCTTTGATTTCTAGTTCTAGTTCCGTTTTCCAACATCTGGGCTGCCAAGTTTCCCACTTAAAAATCCTTGAATCCCACTCTTATTTTTACAGACTTTTCCTGACAAGAAAAGCATTATTTTGCTTTTTAATTATTAACTATTTAAAATAAGATTAACCAGCTAGAAAAATGAGTTATGATAAATATTAATATATACTGCATATTGATAAAATAGAGACATCAAATGTACTAGAAATCATCAAATTTGGATGTTTATGACCAAAAAAAATATTTTGCCCTAAACCATTTGACATTTTATTAACACTAACACAAGACAATACAAGTGAGGGCAATAATAGTACACTGAATATTAAGGAAATGGTACTGAAATTAAAGAAAAGGAAAAAAGTAGATAAAGTTGAGTTGCTGAGATAGACTTAAATTAGAGGAAGGCAAATAATCTAAAAGGAGAAGCCAACTAAATACTGTCAGGCAAGACACCCAGTCCTAAATTTGATACTTTTAGGTGAATAGGAATCCTGAATGATAACATTAATAACTTTATTTGTATAGTACTTCTAAAAACAAGAGTTTACAAAGTGTTTCAACATGTGCTGAAGCAAACAGAGGAACAAAGCAACAGAACCCAAACAAAAGAGACAACAGAACAATGACACCCAACACCATCAGTAGAACCCAAACAGTTGAAGAACCTAAATGAAAATGTGACCAAGATAATAATAAAACATTATAAGATATCAAGAACAAAGTCATCATTAAATACTATGCAAACTAAGACATCTTTAGGGTGCAGACATCGCATGGCGTCATAGGTGCCATAAAAACATACACACGTGGACAAAATTGTTGGTACCCCTCTGTTAATGAAAGAAAAACCCACAGTGGTCACAGAAATAACTTCAATCTGACAAAAGTGATAATAAATAAAAATTCAATGAAAATTAACCACTGAAAATCAGACATTGCTTTTGAATTGTGGTTCAACAGAATTATTTTAAAAAACAAACTCATGTAACAGGCCTGGACAAAAATGATGGTACCCCTAGAAAAGATGTAAAATAATGTGACCATAGGGACATGTTCAATCAAGGCGTGTCCTCTAATTAGCATCACAGGTGTCTACAAACTTGTAATCAGTCAGTCGGCCTATTTAAAGGGTGACAAGTAGTCACTGTGCTGTTTGGTGACATGGTGTGTACCACACTAAACATGGACCAGAGGAAGCAAAGGAGAGAGTTTTCTCAGGAGATTAGAAAGAAAATTATAGACAAGCATGTTAAAGGTAAAGGCTATAAGACCATCTCCAAGCAGCTTGATGTTCCTGTGACTACAGTTGCACATATTATTCAGAAATTTAAGATCCACAGGACTGTAGCCAACCTCCCTGGACGTGGCTGCAAGAGGAAAATTGATGACAAATGGAAGAGCCGGATAATACGAATGGTAACAAAAGAGCCCAGAATAACCTCCAAAGACATTAAAGGTAAACTCCAAGGTCAAGGTACATTAGTGTCAGATCGCACCATCTGTCGTTGTTTGAGCCAAAGTGGACTTCATGGGAGACGACCAAGGAGGACACCACTGTTGAAAACAAATCATAAAAAAGCGAGACTGGAATTTGCCAAACTGCATGTTGACAAGCCACAAAGCTTCTGAGAATGTCCTATGGACAGACGAGACAAAACTGGAACTTTTTGGCAAGGCACATCAGCTCTATGTTCACAGACGCAAAAATGAAGCATACCAAGAAACGAACACTGTCCCTACTGTGAAACATGGAGGAGGCTCTGTTATGTTCTGGGGCTGCTTTGCTGCATCTGGCACAGGGTGTCTTGAATCTGTGCAGGGTACAATGAAATCTCAAGACTGTCAAGGTATTCTAGAGAGAAATGTGCAGCCCAGTGTCAGAAAGCTTGGTCTCAGTCGCAGGTCATGGGTCTTGCAACAGGATAACACCCAAGAATGGCTAAGAGCAAAACATTGGACTATTCTGAAGTGGCCCTCTATGAGCCCTGATCTAAATCCTATTGAACATCTGTGGAAGGAGCTGAAACATGGCGTCTGGAGAAGGCACCCTTCAAACCTGAGACAACTGGAGCTGTTTGCTTATGAGGAGTGGGCCAAAATACCTGCTGAGAGGTGCAGAAGTCTCACTGAAAGTTACAGAAATAGTTTGATTGCAGTGATTGCCTCAAAAGGTTGTACAACAAAATATTAGGTTAAGGGTACCATCATTTTTGTCCAGGCCTGTTTCATGAGTTTGTTTTTTTTTTAAAATAATTCTGTTGAACCACAATTCAAAAGCAATGTCTGATTTTCAGTGGTTAATTTTCATTGAATTTTTATTTATTATCACTTTTGTCAGATTGAAGTTATTTCTGTGACCATTGTGGGTTTTTCTTTCATTAACAGAGGGGTACCAACAATTCCATGTGTGTAGAAACCTAGACAACACAGGACCTAGCTGCACAGGTTGAGACCAAGAGGACTAAAGTTTTAAGATGTGAGAAATTGAAAGAAACAGTGAGGTATGAAATCAGAGGTCAAAAAAATAAAATGAGGGTAGATGAAATGTGATGAAAATTGAACAAGAGCAAGTATAAACAGTTAAACATCAATAAAGGTGAAAAGTTCAAGTGAAGTAAAGCTTTATAAATATATATGCAGTAAAAACAACAAAAGCAATAGAAAAAGTATAAAAAAAGAATTTGAAAGGATACAAGCATTAAAAATAAATCTAAATTCAGGTTAATGGAGAATTAACACAAGGAAAAGATTAAGAGGAAATTGAAAAATGCTAATTAATTATAAAAAGAGAAAAATCTGAATATTTTTAAAACAAAGGAAGTCTGTAAAAATGACGAAGGTCGTTCCAGAGTTGAAATCTTAAAATGCTGGAGCATCAAATGCTCATGATGTCAGCCCCATTAGGCTTTTTATTTGAGTAGGGAGGGGAAGTTTGAGCCATGGCTGCAGTTTGGTGATATTTGAACAGAAATGAAGATGACAAAAGCAGAGTAGGCTGAAAACTGTACTGCTAAGTTAGTTGAGGTGTGAGGAACATGTGCTGTAAATAAAATAAGTTTTTAAAATAATCTTTAGAACTGTAATAATAGTATTCATATTTGTGCTCAGTATAGGTGAGCAAATGTTAGTATTTGTACTTGTTTTTTTTAAAAAAGTGGTATCAGTGCATCCCTTATAGTTTAAGAAACAGACAAAACAAGATAAAACAAACATTGGATTCTGCCGTGTATGACTGATTGATAGTGTTTGTTAAATATAGACATTCAACGATAAAGCAACTGAAAGTAATTACTTTGGCTTCCATGTGATTCATATGTATAATGTATTTTCAACATTAATAGTAAAACCAAGCTTCATTTCCCTTTTTTCAGCACCACAAACAGCATTGCGACAACACACTGACAGACAGTGAGCTCTGCAGGCACTAATTAAAAATTAGAACCTGTTCTTTGGAACTTAAACAGTCAAATCAAAATACAGAGACAAGGAAAATCCTGGCAAATGTTTGATATAATGAAAGAAAGAAGAAACACATTCTTCTCAAACAGAAGAAATTAAACTAGCTGTTGTTCAAACCTAAAGCCTCAGGCCTTAGAGCACATGTTAAAGTTTAAGTAAAGCTTATAAAGAAAAGACACAAACTTCAACAGAGTAGTTCTTTTGGTTCTGAGAATGTGTGATAGCAGTAACGTCGGTAAGAGGAAGTCAGAACAAAGTGTGGTTAAGGTGGTGTTGAAGAATGAGACTTTTAATCATACGTAAGCAAATCAAGAGCAAACTCACAAACAGTAACACAGAAAATCAACTGAGAAAAAGAGAAGACATTAGATATGTGGTTTATGTTCCTAAACTTGCAGCTGTAAGTGTTATGTCCCTTATTTTTGAAGTGAAACATGAAGTGAACCTTTTAAGGGACGCATATAGACTTTGTATCTTACTTTCAGTTGCTTCTGACAGAGCTTATGATGACCTTTTTGAAGGGAAGTAACAGAAAAGTGGGACAGGGAGGAGGCGACATGCTCCGACAGGCTGTGAGCTCTTTACTTTGCTGGTTTAGTAAACATGACAGCCCACAGAGCACTCACATTAATGTTTGATTAGAAAACACAGTATGACCGCGGCAAAGCAGGCTCTATGTAGGTAATCATACATGAGATTTCAGCTGCTACTGTAGCCTGTTTAATGGTTAGAAGGCCAGCCAACAAACACTTTATTTAGGACAAAGTTGCCGCCGCCTGCGTTGCCCTCTTTCAACTGCAGTGAGACCTCGTGCACACAGCAGGAGTGTCATTAATCACACACTCTTTGGTTATTTATTGCCAGGCGTTCACGCCTCACTGTCTGACTGCTGTGGCCTCAAGGAGAGGCGTCTGAGATTTAGGCCCAACGTGATCCTGATAAGCCTTCTCCCCTGGCTGTGCAGAAACTCTACCCTCATTACTAAGAGCTTTAAACCTGTAATGCCCTAAAAAGTAAAGCTCCATGACAAAGCTATAGCAGTAGTAACAATGCTGTCTGTGCTCTGTAACAAGGTTTATCATTATACCAGATTCTTTAAACAGTACAGTATCCATTACTTTGGGCACTGGTTTAGCTCAGTTAGAAGAGCCGGCACCCAGGTACAGAGGCAGTGGTCCTCGACGCATAGGTCATGGGAATGGATTTCTGGTTTCGGTTCTGTTTGGTACACTCTCTCTCCACATGTTTTCAGTCTCTATAAAGATGTCTTATCCAAATAAATGCAAAAAGCCCAAAAGTATACAGCCACAGTTCAACCCCAAACTGCTGAGAGTGTGAAGAGAGAAGAGGGAGGGAGCTGGTTTGCACCCATGGGCGATCAAATGATCGTGAGTGCTGGCAGCTAAGACAAACCAGCCTAACAAAGAACTAAGATGTTATTTTTCTGATTAAACTCTGAAGAACTTAAAAACATGAAAACACCTGCAGAGACATGAAGTAAGGTTCAGGATTTTGACTGACTGATGCAGAAGGCGTGCTTGTTTCTGCCTGCCTTATCTATCCTCTATTTCCACTGACTGTTTTACTGGTAACTGGTCAGCAAATACGTTTTATTAAGTCTCCTCCAGGTCTCATAAAGATGCACACATTAAAGTTAGTGTCTATTACAGACAAGCAAAAGACCAGAGGAGACGGTCTGTGGTCTCTGTGTCTCATGGAAGCTTTTGGTTAAAATATGACTGAAAATCTGTATTCCTTTTGAAATCTTAGACAACACCCCTACACAGTGGATCATTGAAATATCAGACTGAATCATTTGGTATTGAAAAGCATCAGAGCACTGAAAATTTGGGCATACTTATTTGTAATAAAATGCTCTCCTTTGAAGTATATTCCAGTTTCCACATTTATCTAATCATATAACATCAAGCATTGCAGTCTGGTAAAGTCATGTCAAAGAACAAAACCTGCTGCTTTTCAAAGAGAGTTTATTGTTTTATGTAAGTAGCACAAGGTTCTTACACAATATAACGGCATTTCAAAAAGCACAACAACCTCAGGTAGTGGCCTAGTTCTAGTTCTTTTTCTGCCCCTGAGGTGAGTGTTTCATGTTTTAACAGCTAACTGGCTCTGTCTACTTCCTCAGACTGCTGTTTGCTCTCCCTGGTGACCGTCGGCCTCTTCAGGAAGTACATCTCCCTCCTAGAGCTTCCTGTAAGCTGGCTGCTGCCTTCATGTCTCTGCTGTGTTATCGACTCACAGGGCTACAGGCAGGCCAGAGTAAGGCTTGATTTTTTTCTTCTTATTAAGAAAGATACAAATAATAGATACAGAAGCTGGTGTCCAAGTACAACATGAACAGAAAAAAGACAGTTTTGTATAATGTTTGATCATACAACAAGAAATGTAAAACAAAGTGCTGTACTGCAATGGAAAATCAATAAAACAATATGAGCAACCCCACCTCACAATGCACTGACAAGGAAGAGAAATAAATGGATAAGGTCGGGAGATAACAGGAACTGATTAAGGAAATTCAACCTTCAATTCATCATGATGACTAAACAGGATAAGATAACGATGTCCCATTTTAAATTGCATAATAAGACATTTAGAAAACAAGGAAATAAAGATAATAAAACACAACCCTATTCCGGAAAATTAAACTCATATAGAGTTTAAGAGAATCAGTATTACACAGACTTATTGCAAAACAAGCTGAGGGTAACAGGCCCGATAGCCGCCTGATTTGTCAATGTAGAGTAGCTATTGATAAGTTGCACAGTACAGTGTTTTAAAGTCATTTAGCAGACCTTTTGTCCAAAGCAATGTACAGTAAAATATGATTTTTCCTTACTGTTAAACCCCCAAGAGAATAGATTTCCAACTAGGTTTTTCAGGTAAAGTCATACCTCTTTAATAAAGTTAAATACACAGCTAAATTTAATTCACAAAGAGTTAAATTAACACTTTAAAAGTGTCTATATTAGTCCAAACTACATGTAGGTAACTACTTTTGAAAAGCTTTTACAGTTTGAGTCGCACTAACCCTTGCAAATCTGTGGCAAGGTGGGTCTCCTCAAAAACAAAGCAGAGTCAACATCATAGCTTTGAATTCTGATGAAGAACATGCACTTATCTTCTAGGAACACTTAAAGTCACCGGCAGGAACTCTGAGTCAGTGGATCACTTCACTCATGGTGCAAATGTGTCTTAAAAGGAACACTTCAGTTTTTGCAGTGTCTGACAGTTGTTGTGGGGTGTGCAAGCGGCAACCTCCGGTCATGAAAAATGAAGCCAATGCAGAAGTGCAAAAAATTGCTATACCTCGAGTGTCCACTTGAGGCTGGCTGCAGGAACACCGGAAGTCCCGTCTGGACACATGTTAAACAGCCGATTTTGACACTAGAAATAAACTGGTTTACAGCCTGGTTCAAAACACCAAATGGGTCTCATTAGCTAGTGTCTCATTGTGGTCCCACTGTACAGGGGGTGAATTTTTTGTACCACGATCGTTTGGATTATATTTAGGATGAAAGCTGATTGGCGCATCTCATTTCATTGACAGATAGCTTGACAGGCAGAGCTAGCTAGCTGCTAGCTAGCAGGCTGACAGGACGTCGCGCTTAATGGGCGGGCAGTTAGGTTGATCCAAGGTTCGGTTGAGACCGCGATTTCAATATGGAAGCCTCCACAGATTGGCTTCAAGAGCCATTTGAGTCTACCTATCGTAAGCAGATGACTGACGTCAAGCGGGGTTTGTCCAATTCGTTCTACTGTCTATGGGGGTGTGATATGGAATCATTCTCTCACTATGACTACTGTGTAGTCAACAGATTTGGAAAAGGACAGCAGTATTGTATCCAAATAAAAGTAGACTTACTCTGGTTAAAACTTTCTTATGTAGAAGAAAAGTACTGATTTTAAAATGTCTTTAAAAAAACTGCCTAAAAAGACTTCTCAGTTACAGTGATTTGAGTAACTTTCCACCCCTGCTGAGGGAAAATCTATCAAAACTCAACATATGTGTTTGTCCTCTACATATCAGATGTAGAGATCCAAGGTTTGCAGGTTGCATGGAGCACACAAGTATTATTTGGCACCAGATTCAGGCAGAGAGAATAAATGTTTTGACTGTAAATTTTTGCTAAAATTCAAACACTTTTTCTGGGCTGAAATTAGCTCAACAAAACAATCTCTGAGCAGAGCCCCCCAACAGAGGGCTTCATGTATCTAAATATTTATAAACTTAACTAGTAGCATTCATAGATTTGTTGTAGGAATTTGTCAAGAAAGAGGAGTTTGAGGTTATATCCCTTTCAAAATGTTCCACCTTAGTCATTTTCTGGGGCAAGTACTTTGAATTCTTTATGTATGAGTGTTGCTCTATAAATAAACGGACCTGACCTAACATTTCTGAGTCAATGTGAAGGGCAACCAACTCCCCAACCTTGTTGACTGTCTGTTATTTTTCTTCAGGAAACATCCGGACCTTGTTCATATGACATTAGTAATGGATTTAAATATGTTGGTAAACTTGAAGTTAAGACAAAATGTCTTTCAAATAAGGAAGGTATGCTTTTATTGTATTTAAAGGCTTTAGTGAGAGACACATCACATAAGGTTGAGTCAACTTGGTTGAGGGATCCAGATTCAGGCTTGACTACATTCTTTAAAGAGTAAGCATACAGGTGTATGGTGTCTAACAAAAGATCAAACTCTGTTGAACAGTAAAATCTAAGCGGATGAAAATGCTATAGAGGTGAATGAATGTAAGGCTTCATTCAGTCAGTACTGTGGGCAAAGACGTCATCATTCATTCAATATGCTAATGTTTACAGATTAATTTATTTGAATATGTTTTTCAGACCTAAAACTTTAGTCCTTTAAACACTTTTAAGATGAAGGTCTGGGGATAAAGAAAGAAAAAGACCTCAACTAACACAGGTGTATTGGCCCAGCCCAAAACTCCACAAACTTCTTTGTACATATGGTCAATATTTACATTTGATATAAGCTGATATTCACAGCCAATATGTTGGTTGTATAACAGCAGAAATTCTGATATCATCTGATACCAGTAATTGCCTCTTCAAGCTAATGTCTGCCAATAGTCATAGTACATAGTACTTAACAAACTTATTAGACCACCACCCAAAGTAAGGTTTATGCCACAGCTGCCCTAAATTAACAGCATTGGTAATTACCAAAATCATTTTTTATGTTTCTGCAATGGTTAATATGTAGAAGCTCTTTAACCCAAATGATATTTTTAATGCTAAAATATAATTATTATTGTTATCCATGAATTTTCAAGTTTACTGATTTACATGAAAAAATAGTAAAGCACATTAATATTACTTGATTAATATGTCAAATTATAGTTATTTACTTGCATTGAACAGAAAAATGAGTTTTAGTGGTTAAATGTTATGTTTGATTCATTTCTGACTTCTCAGAGAAACCCAGTGAGCCATCTCAAATTTGGGTACAAAAAGGTGAATTCAGTTTGAAATTTCTCATTTCTGTTCAAAATGGTAAAATGTGGAGAGCTCACTGAAAATTAAAGAGTCCACATTAAAGCACTTCATGATGCTGGATGGTCTCTGAAACAAATAGGGAAAGACATAAAGTGTTCTCACAGTGTGGTCAAGCATGCTTTGGAGTCAATTGCCGAGACTGGTACTTACAAAATGCGCCAAGGAAGAGGCAGGAACGAAAGTTAACTGAAGCAGATGTCAGACACCTCAAGATTTTAAGTACTAGAGACAGAAGAAAGACCACTGCTGATCTTCAGGCAGAGATGAATGCTTCTAGATCAGAGTCTGAGAAAGTCTTCAGAATGACCATGAGCAGACGACTGACGGAACAAGGCTTAAAGGGAAGAATAGCTGCTAAGAAGCCATTATTGAGGCATGCAAACATCCAGAAATGCCTCAGATTTGCCAGGGAGCACAAACACTGGACTGTTGATGACTGGAAGAAGGTACGCTGGACAGACGAGTCCAAGTTTGAACTCTTCAGTCAGCATCGTCGTGTCTATGTCCGCAGAAAAGCTGGAGAACGTTTTGATGCCAGATGCATTGCACCCACAGCGAAACCCGGTGGAGATTACATTATGGTATGGGGTTCCATTTGTGGATACGGCGTGGGCAAATTAGTGAAAATCCACGGTATCAAGAACAAGAACAACTACCACAACATCTTAGTGCATCATGGAATCCCTTCTGGACTGAATCTGATTGGTTGTGGGTTCATATACCAACAAGACAATGGCCCCAAGCATACTTCAAAGCTGTGCAGAGACTATTTTAACCAAGAAAAAGGAATCTGGAGTACTGGAACTGATGGACTGGCCAAGTCAAAGTCCAGATTTGAATCCTATTGAAAAAATTTGGGATTTAGTAGATTCAAAGATTGATCGCACAAAAGTTTCATCCAAAGCAAGTCTGTGAGAACAGCTAGAAACCATTTGGAACTCAATAACAAAAGAGACTGTGGAAAAGTACATAAAAACAATGCCAGCAAGAATGCAAGCTGTTATCAAGGATAAAGAAGGCCATACAAAATATGAAGTTTTTTGATTATTATGTGTGAAAAAGGACTATTTAGTTGTTTCAGTTTGTTATTTGCCAAATAAATAACAATAACATTTTTTAGTTTTAAACAAGTTTTTGAAAGATTTCTAAAATATTTATGTTGTCTCGTTTTTATGACAGGTGGTCTAATCCATTTGTTAAGCACTGTATGTATATATATATATATATATATATATATATACACTGTGTATATATATATATATATATGTATATATATATATATATATGTATATACTGTATATATATATATACTGTATATATAAAATTGGTAGGTAAAAAGATGAGGTATGATTTTAAACCTCATCAAGCTTATTTTATCTGTAGAAATAAACCCATGAACACTTGATACTTTGAGAAGGTATAGTTTGACTGCTAATTAAACTCTAACTGTATCACACTAATGCTGATATAACCTCTCACACCTGTTGTTTTTCAGGAGGCCATGTTTTGCCATCGCTCTCAGCTGTTGTGGTTTCGTCACCTCTACATTGCCTTCTCTTGCTACATGTTTGTAAACACTTTCCAAATGATCCCACAAGGACCAAAGAACCTCAAGATCTACTGAGTTCACTCATCGACATGTACTGATCGTTACACTGGGAGGAACTGAGTGATTACCTTCACACTCTCATACTGTAGTAGGACTGAATTACAGAAATGTTGCAGAGATGGGCATTTAAGTTGGTGTTTGATTGCAGAAATGTGTGAAAGCAAGCATTGTGATGCTACTTAGAAAATATCCTTTTTTTGAGTGACTTGTTTTTTGTAAGAAGATTTCTGTCTCTTCAGATCCAAAAATAATGAATGTTGACTTTAAAGTGATCCAACAAAGACCAAATATCTTAAAATGTATTATATGACCTCTTTTATATGCACTGATAAGCTGTTTCCACCAAGCAGTCTGGTTCAGTTTGGTTTGGTTTGGTTCAGTACACTTATTTGGCTTTTCACTCTTAAAAATTGGAAAATGTACAAAAAAAAGGATCTTCATCATCCTGCTTTGTTGGCACCATTCTGTTGGGGAGCCATGCATACCTATCTGAACCTAAAGATTGGCATTAGACTCAATGCTGTCTATTGATCAGTTGAAAGACTCTTCACTTCCTGTGTGACAGCATTTTAACTGACTCAAACTCAAAAACAGTCCTTGTTTGGACTTAACTGAACAGCTTTCTCCCTCATTTATCACAAACATGTTTTTAAAGGAAACACTTATGTACTATTAGTAAATAAACCCTGAGAGGTACTGGTTAAAATGTGATAATTCAATACAAGATGACAGGTTATGAGATACCATTATGTGTTGTTCATGAACAAGCTGGTTCTAAGAGCTGGCTCTTCTATGTGAATGACAGGAGCTGGCATCTATTTGAGAGCTAATTTCCTTTTGTCCATTTTTGTTGGTTTAATACACAGTAAAAAAGAAAAAAAATTTACTAAACTATTAATAGTGAGCTGAGCTAAATGATCTGGATCTCTAAACGAGCTATCATTAGGTCAGGAGAGCGATTCTGGACTCATTAACCATAAAAAGAAAGATCAAGTTTACTCCATTGAATGCATTTTGATTTTGTATAGTTTTTTGTGTATGGCTGCTTGATCTTGGTCTAAAACTCTGTTAACTGCTACTTACTTTCCTGACCAGGACGCTCTTGAAAATAGATTTTTTTAACTAGTTTTTTTCCTGGTTTCCTGGTCAAATAAGGGTTTAAAAAGTACTGCTTGGTGGAAATACACTTATAATCACTTGTGTGTACAATTAACTGTATAAATGATCAAAAACTGTGGTGCTGAGCGAACTGACAAATATAAATAGCTGTTTTTCACTGGGAACAAGGGTTTCTTTAACACTCAACTGGCTAAAATAGCCTAAAATATTTTTGTAAGCACCTCCGAAACTTGAGTGTTAAAAACACAAAGTTCTGACGTTTTGCTACTCAAAGCTCCTTCTCTGTCATTGCACTGTAAAAAACAACAATTGTGTTTGATTTAGAACCAAGTTTTTTATTTTTCAAAGATGATTGAAAGTACTGTATAATATCTCTGATGTACTGAAGATGATTAAAGTTTGGACAGAGTATCTCAGGCGGCGTTATTTCAGGACGTGTTATTTAGTTTCTCTCAGCTGCCGCGGCTATGGAGGACATGTCTGGACAGGTTTGGACAAGTCTTTGATATGCTTCTTAGCTTGCATAGTTTCTTCCCACTTCTCTCCATCAAATTTCTCAACCGTCACACTGCGGATGGTACCCGGATCTAAACAATGTGGAGCAACGCCTGGGGAGAAAACAACAACAAAAGGCAGCTTATTATAGAAAGATATCTTAATGTACATCATTCCTCTACTGCTTAACTGATGGAACAAAATGGACTATTTACCACCGACTGAAAATAATAAAAAAAATTGACACATACAACAACATAGGCCGTTCAATAGCTCTAGGTGTGTTAGTTCTTGGTAAACAGCTAAGTCAGTCTGGAGTAAACATTGCACAGTCATGAAGTCCATTTACACCACACCAGGATAGTGTGTCTGTCTTGTGTATGCAATGAGCAGTCATACCATATCCATCAGGGTTAGAGCGTGGCGAGTAGAAACTTTGAACCCCACAGGTTTTACAGAAGGTGTGTTTAGCAGTGTGAGAGTTAAACGTGTAAGTGGTCAGATTACTCAGGCCCTGGGAGGAGAAAAATAACATCAAATTATTCACTTCAAATGCCCAGGGAACTAAATTACCATCTTTAAAATCTAAATGTTTAGTTTACCACCTGTAGGATTTTGAGGCTACTTTTTGGAACAATGAAGTGGCGGTTTTGCTTCTTAGTGCAAATGCTACAGCTGGACAAAAAAGATATTATATATTAGCGTCATTCTTTTACGCAACAAAACATGCCGTAAAATGAAGCACTTCAGACAGTTTTAGTAGAGGACTACAAATGTATTTAAGATCCAAAACCACACGTTTTGACAGCTTTTTTTCATTTGGCATACTTAAATTTGCTATTTAAGATTGAAAATGAAAGTAATTTAATTTACCTGCAATCAAAAACAAGGATGTCAGGGGAACTCCAGACTTCAAATCGAACAGCCCCACAGTGGCAGCCGCCTGTATGTTTGACTAAATCCATTCTTTAAAAACAAAGAAAATGACATTATTAGATACTTTCAAGTATTTTGGGGAATAGAAAGTCATACTTGAAATCCTTTATTATAACAATAAAAATAGCACTGATTGAGTGACTCAGGTGTTCCTTGTTAACTCTAGTGAAACCAGTGTGACTTGTTGTTGTGTAACCTGTTGACGTGGATCTGTATGTCCCATCCAAACAGCTCCGATCACCCCGCCTGTAAAACAACCCAAGTAGAAGTCAATCCCAGATGAGTCACATTTACATTAAAAGCCCCCCAGCTGAAACCCCTTTCACCACTTCAGAGCGATCAAGTGGTCTTCGTCTATCAAAGGCGTGTACCTCTAAGAAGTGCCAAAGACAGACTTGTGTCTTTTCATGTGCTGATTGACTCAACTGCCTTCCCCAAAGCACTCAGCTAGGTTCTTGTCCTTATCGAGTGTTTGATTTCCTGGAATACTTAGTTAGGCTGCCATTATACCGAGTAAGAGGCAGGGCAAAGTACAGCAGCCTTGCACAAACACATTCCTCTAGGGCTGAACTAGTTCAGCCAGACACTCAGCTCTGTGTTGGAAAGTTCTGGATGCTGCATCACGGGATGGGTGTCATATGACAGCGTGCTGGAGGGGTGGGGAGAAGGAATGATGTGACCCAAATACATAGAGAAGGACTCCGTGAACTGTATCATGTCTGTGACCCCAAATAGGATCCCAGTAGGTTAAAGACTATCATCTGAGCTTTTGCCTTTTGATTTAATTTAGCTTACAGTGCCATGCTGTTACAAACCAGCTCACTGTACTTGAAAAATGCCAAGTCTCACAATACAGAAAACCTTATACTCCTCATAATCCCTTTTTAGTGCCCTTAAAATTAGAAGGCCACAATTTTTAATCTAAAGTAACATAATGGTGCATCTTTTAAAAAACAGAAGATAAATTAAAAGTTGTTTTATTCCCCATGACTAACTTAAGTAAGTCACATTTCCACATGTTCAAGATTCATCTTATACAAAGTAAAACATAACAAGACTTTTTTTGTTTCAATCTTGATGATTATGGCTTACAGCTCACAAAAATCAAATGTCCACTATCTCAAAATATTATATTGTTGAAAAGTCAAATTTATGAAGGTTTCCTGAGCCTTCATTCTCTCACTTTGGTACACACAACCACAGTCATGGGGAAGACTGCTGACTTGACTATTGTACAGAAGACAATCACTGACACCCTTCACACAGAGGGTTAAACTACAGAAAGTCATTGCTGTAAGGGCATGCTGTTCTCAGAGGCTGTATCAAAGCATGTTCTTGAAAAGTTTACTTTAGGGGAAAAGTGTGGTAAGAAAAGGTGCACTAGCAACAGGGATGAGCTCAGCCTTCAGAGGATTGCCAAAAAAAGCAGACTGAAGAACTTAGGGGGGCTTCACAAGTAGGCGGCCTAGGCTGAAGTCAGTGTATTAAGAGCCACCACAAACAGACAAGTCCAGGAAATGGGCTACAGTGTGTTGTTCCAAGTGTGGAGCCAATCCTGAACCTAAGGCATCATCAGTGTCTCACCTGGGCTAAGCAGAAAAAGAACTTAAGTGTTGCTCAGTGGTCCAAAGTCCTGTCATGTTTTCTTTTGTAAATCAAGGTCCCAGAGTCTGGAGGAAGAGTGGAGAGGTACAGAATCCAGTGTTTTCAGTTTCCACAGTCAGTGATGGTTTGGGATGCCATGTCATCTGCTGGTCTTGGTCCACTGTGCTTTATCAAGTCCAGAGTCAACGCTGTCAGTCTTCTACCATATTTTAGAGCACTTCATGCTTCCATCTGTTGAGAAGCTTTATGGAGATTCTGACTTTTACATGATATTCTTATTTTCTGAGATGTACATGTACTAGAAAACACTAGTCTGATTGACTTTATTATTACTAAATTTTCTACTAATTAAAACTTAATAACTTTCTTGTTTCTTGTATCTGAGCATCAACATCCTGTTAAATAAATCTCAGACTTATGCTCCCAGGAGGATGAATAAGCCCTTGTTCAACTTAGAATACAAAAATCATTTGCCACTTGTGGTATAAATATTCAAACCATAACCAAGAGAGATACAAATCAGTTCAAAACTTACATGTATACTTTATCCAGTTTGAAAAAGCAAGCAAGTTAAAAGTTATATCTACAAGACAAGTTCATGTCAAAAAAGGCTTCAAAATGTGTCTACTCATTGGACAGTAGGTGTGCCATGATATGCAAAATCGGATGGTTACAATCAAGGTTTAACGTTGTTTGCTGAAGTATGTAATTTTAAGGCCTATTTAGGGATGGAAATTAATACTATAACCTACATTAAACCAGCAAACAGTATTTAACATTATCATTTGAGCAGTTGATAGTTCAAGGAAGGGCACATAGAATAAAATCAGGTCGTATGTCTGCCACATTAATTAAGGGCAATGAATACAGACTTAAAAAAGAATGTTTATATAATATAATGTTATATCTTTAAGATAACATCATATGGTCTCTAGGCCTTACACATTCATTTCAGTAGACCTGACTATACAACCACATGGACATGACTACATTCCATTATAAATAGTATCAGCAAATTCTGCTTAACAAATATGATACTTGGACACGCTGTTGAATAGTATTCATGTTCTCAAAATAGTTTGCAATACAACAAATATCATATGTGGATATCAACTGAGAGTGAATAAAACAAGGTGGGTAATGAGGTCAGTTAGCACTGTTCCTTCAAGTAGCCTACTTAACCCCGCTGCCAGTGCCACAACAGCTGGTAGCATATGTTTACCAGGCATACCTCCATCTGTTAACAAAACACGTTTGTTGGAGGTCGACCGAGTTCCTATCTGATCACGACCCCTCTGCATGTGACATTAAACCACTTATTTGACTCGACAAGTTCCGGGTGTGGAAATAAGGATATCTTGTTGAGAGGTCATGAAATGGAAATTTCTCGAAAATACAGATTACATGGTTGTAACGGTTGCACTGTCGTTAAGTTACATAAATCTGCTATTTAGGTCTTAATCGAATCTGTGTTATAAAACCATAGTCATACATGCAAAACAGCTACCAAGCCGTACTTACTGTAACACGGCAACCAATCACTGGCCAAACAAACAATTCTTTCAACCAATCAGATGCCAAAAGAATGACCCTGTTGCTACCACGGTTCTAGAAAATTCTCGAGACCGGGTGAAGTGAGGTATTACTCCGCCACGTTGGAAGTATCAAAACACAATTTTACCATCAGATTACATAAAATATATATTTTTTGGTAAATAATATAATGCCCATAATGTATTTGGGTGAAAAATTAAGCAGTATAGTGACAAAGAGCGACCAGAATCAAACAGAACTACTTTTAAATGCGGATGGACACTGAAGGATGACGTATGCAGAAGCCGGTATATAAAAGAGTGTTTGTCCGTGCCGCAGTATAGATCTTCAGCAGCAGCAGAGGAAGCAACGTACTAGAAGACAAATATTGAGCGTTAACTGCGTTTATTAAACGTGAGTATTCTGTTTTTTTCCGCGTAACACATTAATCTCAACTGTCAATCTCGTAGGTGTGTTTGATTAGACGTTTGGCAGCTTGTTTCACAAGTGCCATGATATCAAAGCTATCTTCAGAGAACTAAACGAGTGCTTACAGCATAAATACTGCTTAACTGTCGTCATATTTTCGACTTCATACAAGTGGCATGAATGTCGATAGTTGTACGTGTGTTTTACAGCTGTCAGTGTCGAACATTTGTTCCCTGTTTTTCGACTAGAACGGTATTTGATAGCTAGTGTTAGCTGTAGCAATGACTCGACATTTCCAGTATCGTCCATTAGCGGGTGACGTTAGCTGAACAAAAGGGAGGTCAATATGATCTCAAAATGGCGCTCTGTCTAGAATGGCTGCCTAGCTGTCTTCTTCGAACAATGATGTGTATTACAAACAAATAATTAATTCATATATGAATTATTTCACATTTCATTTGTAATTTTGCAGTTATGAAAGTCCATTGGACTGAAACATTCCATAATTATTTTTACTTATCCAGCTGTTCATGTAAAGGACTACTGTTTTAGCCTAAGAAGCGTAATGGCATGGAGTATAAACATTCTAAATTGATTATCTGTGAGTTAAGCAACAAGAAAATAATTTCAATTGTCAATCAAGAAAGTTAAATTTGTGTTAAGCTACTGATTTCTAGTATTTTGAGGGTTGTGAATAATATTTTTCTACTTTATTTCTCTATAGGTAAAAACATGCAGATTTTTGTGAAGACCCTCACTGGCAAGACCATCACCCTTGAGGTGGAGCCAAGTGACACAATTGAGAATGTGAAGGCAAAGATCCAGGACAAGGAAGGCATTCCCCCAGATCAGCAGAGGCTGATCTTTGCTGGCAAGCAGCTGGAAGATGGCCGCACCCTCTCTGACTACAACATCCAGAAGGAGTCAACCCTCCACCTTGTCCTGCGTCTGAGGGGTGGTATGCAGATCTTTGTGAAGACCCTCACTGGCAAGACCATCACCCTTGAGGTGGAGCCAAGTGACACCATCGAGAATGTCAAAGCCAAGATCCAGGACAAGGAAGGCATTCCCCCAGATCAGCAGAGGCTGATCTTTGCTGGCAAGCAGCTGGAAGATGGCCGCACCCTCTCTGACTACAACATTCAGAAGGAGTCAACCCTTCACCTTGTCCTGCGTCTGAGGGGTGGTATGCAGATCTTCGTGAAGACCCTCACTGGCAAGACCATCACCCTTGAGGTGGAGCCAAGTGACACCATTGAGAATGTGAAGGCCAAGATCCAGGACAAGGAAGGCATTCCCCCAGACCAGCAGAGGCTGATCTTTGCTGGCAAGCAGCTGGAAGATGGCCGCACCCTCTCCGACTACAACATCCAGAAAGAATCCACTCTTCACCTTGTCCTGCGCCTGAGAGGTGGTATGCAGATCTTTGTGAAGACCCTCACTGGCAAGACCATTACCCTTGAGGTGGAGCCAAGTGACACCATTGAAAATGTCAAGGCCAAGATCCAGGACAAGGAAGGCATTCCCCCAGATCAGCAGAGGCTGATCTTTGCTGGCAAGCAGCTGGAAGATGGCCGCACCCTCTCCGACTACAACATCCAGAAGGAGTCAACCCTCCACCTTGTCCTGCGTCTGAGAGGTGGTATGCAGATCTTTGTGAAGACCCTCACTGGCAAGACCATCACCCTTGAGGTGGAGCCAAGTGACACCATCGAGAATGTGAAGGCCAAGATCCAGGACAAGGAGGGCATTCCCCCTGACCAGCAGAGGCTGATCTTTGCTGGCAAGCAGCTGGAAGATGGCCGCACCCTCTCTGACTACAACATCCAGAAGGAGTCAACCCTCCACCTTGTCCTGCGTCTGAGAGGTGGTATGCAGATCTTTGTGAAGACCCTCACTGGCAAGACCATCACCCTTGAGGTGGAGCCAAGTGACACCATTGAGAACGTGAAGGCCAAGATCCAGGACAAGGAAGGCATTCCCCCAGATCAGCAGAGGCTGATCTTTGCTGGCAAGCAGCTGGAAGATGGCCGCACCCTCTCCGACTACAACATCCAGAAGGAGTCAACCCTCCACCTTGTCCTGCGTCTGAGGGGTGGCCAGTAAAGCCAACAATGATTCCATGTTCTTAACATTATTTCCTAAAGTTTACGTGCTATGTATGACATGTTCTACATGCCCTGTCAAAAAATGTTACACATGAAAAAGGTGTTAACCTTAACCTGACCAAAAGTTTGATGCACATCTCTTAATAAAGGTTTAAACTTCATTTTTTGTCCTTGTTTTCTTCCATCAATGGTAGATGTTTTCCATCTAAGGAATCTGAGTAAAAACAAATAATAGGGAAGGATTAAGAATTATCAGTAAGGCTAAAGGGCTTTCTTACCATCTTTACCTAATTTACTGTAGTGGTTTGGCCATAGTGCAATGTATGTGGCATATTTGAGGTTAGTTCTTAGAATAGACAACTATATAACTTGAATTTTTGAGACTGGAGAAAAGCAACACTAAAGTTGGTAGACTGAACAATTAAAAAAATAGCTTTAACTACTTTGATACATTTTGTTTTATCTGTGGAATGAGGGGAATGACTCTTTGTTTCAGATATCTAAAGTAATATGCCTAAGTATTGCTTTTTGATAACTAAACACTTTGTCTATGTGCTTTTTATTTTGGAATTGTAATTTTGTTTGCTTTTATTATAATCAAAAAGAAACAGAACAAAGCTGTGAATACGAAAGAAAACGGACATTGATAGGAATACAGAACATTTGATAAAATAATGTAGAAGCATCATTGATGCAATAACAAACTAGTGTTCTGCCAATATTCTGTCTTAATCAGTACGACTGGTTTAGATAACCAAAACTAAAACTAGAAGTGTTAATGTAGAAGCAGTGACCATAAAGGTTACGAGGGAATTCCAGGTCTTCTGTTTTAGAAACAGTGACGGTAACAGTAAAGGGATTTCCATTTTACATTTTATATAGTTTAGTAATACCTAAACTGTGTATTAAAAAATGCAGTTAGTGTGTAGATTTCATGATCAATATGAATTGGGATATATTTTTAACACTTAAGTGGATGATCCCTGTCCCACTGGTACCCCTGATCATGAGTCATGCAGTGGGTGGTCTGCAGTGCACTGCAGTGGTAAAGAGCATCTCTGTGAATAGGGATGTGGCGCCATCTATTGTCAAACTGTTAGATTGGATATTACAAATAAAAATGGATGAGGTGGTGTTAACTAAAAACTCCAAAAACTCAATTTCAGAATCAGCTCCATCAGTTGATTTCTGCACATAATTGCTAAAGTTATGTTGATTTATCCCCCTTCATTAAGGTTTAATGGGTCTTAGTAACGTAGATCATTTATTAATAATTAGGCCATTATTAATATTGAACATTGATTCATAAACTTTTTTACATATTCATGCAGTTCTTAATTGTATTATTTTACTGAATCTTATTAGAGTCCTTTGACATCCTACATAAGAATGCATATAGCTGATAAATTAAAACAAACTGTCTCATGCAGAAATAAAGCTTTTTTTGTCAGTTTCTTTGTAAGTGATTGAAAACATCCAATTTAGTACTGGATTACTGAGACAATCTAAAAGCTGGGGATTACCTCTATTTTAAAACTACCAGACTGAGTTTACCAATCTACCCTAAGATTTGGTACAAGTGATAGTAATTCTGCTTTTTGTTTTACTGTGTCTGGGACGGTTGGTTTGTCATCACTTTAACTGAGATGAGACAGGAGTAATTTATTTAATTTATTTATTCTTATTTAAAAAGCACAAACGGGCAGTTCAATTCTGTATAATCTTTTATGTACATGTTGACATTGTGTAGCTGGCTGTCAATAAAAGTGTCTGTGACATTTGGAATTTGGCCCACACTCCTGATCTATGGGTGTATATACATTATATTTAAACATGTAAATGTAATTTCCATGTATTTTTTATTACCAAAACAATTTTTAAGAATTGCTTCTGTACTCTTAAGGCAAAAATGGTGGAACAGTTAAAACACCAGTTATCAGTACATACATATTGTAGAATGCCTTATCTCCTGGAGCAAAATGTCTCCTTGTGTCGGTATTGTGTGAAATGTCAAGAAAATATTTTACAAAACACACAAAATCTAGACAACATTCACAATACCCCAACCTGGAGCCTAATATTTGAAAGTGCAATGGTTGTTTTACATAGAATGATGACTCTGAGAATTTAATTTAATCCAAAGCAGCCCATAAGTGGGGATAAAGGGGTGAGCTTTCTGGGGTTCTATGGAGATTAACCAAATCATGGTCCATTGTAAATTTAAGCTGTGATTAACTATATATATATATTTTTTTTTGTACCTGAAAAACCAGTCTTATCAAAGCAACTATTTTTTTTAATCTATTTAAGCCTTCTTCAGAATGTAAACCCTTTTCTTAAAACAGAATTAAAATAAGTCAAAAATCACAAAATTGGGTAAAATGAGGCAAATAATTTGTTTAGATTAGAAAAAGGGTTTGATAGTGACAAAAATTGGCAGAAAAAGTATTAAAATAAGATCAAAAAATAGGTTGAAGAAGAAAAACGGGTTGATAGTGCCAAAGTATGCTTAAAGTGTTTAAATTGATTTAAAGTGGCAAAAAAATATATTTACTGTGGCAAAAATGTATCAATAGTGGCATAAATCGGCTGAAAAGGTATTGAAATAGAAGATAGGATTAAAAAGTGGGAGAAAATTGACAGTAAAAAATGTACCGAAAGTGTTTAAATTGATTAAAAGTGGCAAAACTGTATCCAAAGTGGCAAAAATTCCTTGGTAGTGTCAAAAATCAGCAGGAAAGGTATTGAAATAGAATCAGAAAGTAGGAGAAAAATGGGTTAATAGTGCCAAAATGTGCATAAAGTGTTAAAAGTTGTTTAAAGTAGCAAACAAATAGGTGAGGCAAAAAGAAAGTCAGAAATGGGCAAAAGTGGGTTGACACTGGCTAAAACAGGCAGAAAAAGAGGTGGAGGGGGGTGTTAAAAAGAAGCCAAAGTTTGTTCAGAAAGACAAACAGGGGTGGGGACAAGTGATGGAAAGATGTTAAAATGTGGTTTTAAAAAAGGTAAAAAGAGGCAAAAAAAAATGGGTAAAAAAAATAGTGTGCAAAATTGCTGAGGCCTCATTAATGCTACTGGTTCAGCAAACTTGCACTGGTTCTAGCAATAAACCTCAACTGGGAAGGGCCCATTCTCATCGTTTTAAAGGGTCCCAGTCAGTTCTATGGTTAGGCCTGATTTCACTCAAGCCCTGATAATAAACATTTTTGCAAACAGATAAATTATACATTTGTAACAAAGAACAGCAGAAGTGTATTTATTCAATTATTTATTTATCTATTTATTTATTGTAAATTAAGGTCAGTTATAAGGAACTGTACAACTGGTACTGCTACAGTTGTTTAATAGCATCATATTACATTTACAAGCTTTAGTTTAACATAATTTTCCAAGACTGCAAAGAAAAATCTAAATAGAAAAATGCCACAAATGAATAATTCTTATTCCACTTGTTATGTTGATAGAATCACAATCATTATCCCTTTAGTTATGTTGCATACTGAACAATTTAAACGATTGCAGGTGCTCTATCAAGTATATTTGATACTTGTATCGCACAATAGTGAACTATCGAAGCACTCCACATTTCTCTTCAACTGTATGGAACTACCTCTTAGATCATTAACTGAATTTCCCAGGTTGCCTAGTTACAATAGATTAATCTTTGTGTATTTTTTTCTTGTTATTTCTCTGAAACTGTTTTAACTATGTTACAAAGAACTAATAACAGCTAAATCAAATCCAACCAAAAACAAGAAAATGTGAATGTTTAGCCTATTTCAAGTTTAAAATTGGAACTATTTTCATTCGCGGATGAACATCTGTCGATGACGTGTTTCCAGTGTAAATCATCTTGTTACCCTGGTAACCTTACAGTCAGAGGGAGACATCCCCGGGGGTCGTAAGTCAGAAAACAAACGGTAAGTGGCACATCGCATTGAAACTCCCCTCAGTGATAAACTTAGTCTAAATTATTGTTATTATACGCGGAATTGTTGCCTGACTTAGTTATTTCACCAGTTTAAGGCTTTCGAAGCTTTTAAAGACTCTGGCTTTTCCGGGTTTCAGAGGCTAGCTAACAGCTCCTAAACATTGACCTCAGCTAAGCTACCTGGAAATCTCAAAGAACATGTCATAAGTGTACCGAGTGATGAAGACAAATAAGGAATTACACTGTCATGGATGATCACATATACAAAACTGACAGTCGTAGAGTCTGATACATCATGCGAAAGGCAATATCTAAAACGTTAACATTGGTGATGACGTCAGCTCAACAAAAACAACAGAATATGTTAACATTGCACTGGGAGTAGAATCACTGGTTTTCTACCAGTACGTTCATGCCTACAGCAGATTTAAGAAACCTTTTTCCTTTATTTATGAGTTTTATTCACTCTAGAGAGCATTTTTTCATAAATTGTTGCAATTAACAAAATATATTCATTTCTACAGGTCCAAACATGCAGATCTTCGTGAAGACTCTCACTGGCAAGACCATCACCCTTGAGGTGGAGCCAAGTGACACCATTGAGAATGTCAAAGCCAAGATCCAGGACAAGGAAGGCATTCCCCCAGACCAGCAGAGGCTGATCTTTGCTGGCAAGCAGCTGGAAGATGGCCGCACCCTCTCCGACTACAACATCCAGAAGGAATCCACCCTCCACCTTGTCCTGCGTCTGAGGGGTGGACAATGAAATTTACTAAACCCGTTTTAATCTGAAATACTTGACAGCATAACTCAATAAAAACATGAGCGTAGAGAAAGTTTTATGCTGTTGTGTACTTTTTACATCTTTTCAAAGACGATAAATACTGAATGATGGGTTAAGACATTGCCTTGCAGAGTAAAGTTACAGTACACATTCAGATTAATACTACTATATGCTGGTTAAGATCCTGTTTCTTTTAAATACTTTAAAAAAGGGGTTGGTTTTTTTTCAATTCGTATGAATTCTTTGGGTTGATACTTAAAAATGTCACTAAGATTGCCCTGATTGATAGGACTATACAACATACCTATATAACATCACACAGACTTTTGTTAAGAACTTTCTGTCTTTAAAATCAATTCAAGGTCATACAGCTACAAGATACTAAACTGAATGCTCAGTAAATATTTCAACAGAATTCTTCACAATATAATTCCTGTTAAGATAATTAACTAAAGGCAAAGTGAGCATCCCTAATAGTTCATAGTTGTCCCAGGGGGGAGATCTGTACAATCAATTGCATTACTTGCCCGGGTAAAATCAGGGGCCATTGAACATGAATAGATAGAACAATTTCTGTGTTCTTCCAACAAAGTGTAATAGTTTCAACTTTTGATAAAACCCAGTTAAAAGGATGTCCTTGTGATTCAAGGGTCAATGTCTTGTCTTATCATCCCAGGTATAAACCTTATGACTTCACTTCAAAGGACTCTAAACTCAGGCAGGGATTATATCAAATGCAAAGTAGGCCATGAAAATATGGGACATGAAATAACCCTTGCAGTGTTATATTTGGCCAGAAGATGTCACTAGCCTCCCAGTTCTTCATCTCAAAGGTACTAACTTTATACAGTCTATGCCTGGTACCTGAAAAACATCTTTCCTGTTCCACTGCATCAAAATCCAGCTCTGTGGAGACAGTATAGGCTGAACACTTGTTCTGCTATCAAGAGCTTACAATAAATATTTTTCAGTATGACAGAAGATCATGCACCAAATCAGCTTGTTTGGTGGATTGAATTTCCATCTCAAAACAGCTGTTGAATTACTTGTTATATAAAAGTGTTCGTGGTAGTTATTCATCTTAAAATGGGGTGTCCAAGCTATGGCCTGGCGGCCAAATGCGGCCATTGGCCTATTTTTGATTGGCTCACAGCAAATTCTAAAACATAAATGAAGAATGGCCCACATTAGAACATCAAGCTCATGCTTGACTGTAGTGTATATTTTATCTATGTTTTCTTGTTGACAGAAGAGAATGTTTCTGTGTTACCTTGGGGGCTCATCCGGAAAAGTAACACAAAACTATACTCGTCTGTCAATATGAAAACAGAGAAAAAACATATAGTCTGTGAAGACAGTATGAATTTATTTGGATTAGTGTATGTTCTAGTTCAGCATGGGCTACTGTACTAATCCTGTGAACAAACATTTTGATGTAGCAATTTATTGATAAGCTTTTTTGCATGACTTAAACTGAGACAACAGTAAATTCTCATTCCGACCAGGGTGGAGCCAGAGGTAGCCAGGGCCAACCAGGGCTTCCCTGAAATCTGACTGACCTCCTTAGAAGCCTTGAAATGACTGGCTATTTGCCTTATCAGCCATTAACCAGCATATCGGATCACTAAGCATATCTTTAACAAAATTGGACTGAATTGTTTAGCTTTGATGTCATAAAGGTTAGGTATATGACAAGGGCCTCACCATCCTTAAAATGTTCTGTCTGTGGCCCTCACTGGAAAAAGTTTGAACACCCCTGATCTAAAACTATGCACATTTTTTATTTCAGATTCAAAAAGAACCAAGGGTTTAACCTAAGCAACAGTAAGAGCTTTTTCAGTATCACTCTGATATATTCTTCAGTGGAACCTTTCTGGTGCCCTCTCCTGTTGAAGGGCCCTCACAATGAGAGACATAATTTTCATTTCATATTTATCCTTTAATGTGTGTGTTTTTCAGAGTGCGACAGTGTGGCATGGCTGGTAGGAACAGTTTTGTTTCCCAACATTTCACCCTTAAAATGTTCAAGCCATCTCTGCTGGTCTGGTGAAAATGGGTGAGGAAAAAGTCACAGAAAACTGATTATACAATAATATGATGATACCACTAATTATATCAAACATAATTGGCTAATAAGACAATCTTTTGCAGTAATAATTAACTGTTCTGTGGAAGTTAAACAGAAATGAGAAAAGATGATTCAGCAAGGGAGTTTCCTGTGTCATTATAACGAGAATGGAAGGAATTATCACTACAACAGAAGACTTAACTGGGGTTTGATGGAAAAACAATAATGCAAATTGTAATATGACCATATAATTAGAATTTGCAAAGTTCTGGTAAGTTTGGTGAGAACAGCAAAGACAATAACAGGTCATTATATAAAGCCTTGTGACAGAGGAGTTATTTAAGTTTTTCAGATGCATGTGGTGTCTCTCTCCGATGGGGTGAGCACACAGGTAACATGCAGATTTCAGGATCCACCCACTGCTCACACACTGGCAAGTGTAATGAAAAGTGAGAGTTGCAGAAATCCACAGATAAAACAGGGGAACACACAATAGAGCTCATTGCATGGAAAGCTAAACAGTGCAGGGGAGAGGCAGACAGGAACCAGGAATGCTGAGGCAGAACTCGTGGCTAGGGACAGAGGGTTGATGTGATTTCCGGGATTACAACAAAGCTGGCTGGTTGGGAGGCAAATAGGGTCAGAAATAGAGTATCAGGCCAAATGATAGTGCCAGAAAGGCCTGCATGGAAATGTGAAGAACAATCTGGCAAAGAGTGAAAGAGTAAGAGAGTCTTAAATATTGATGTAATTGGAGAAGAAAGAGTGTTTTGTGCATGTAAGCAGCATTAGTTGTTTAGATGTGAGAAGCTGGCTGAGTGGAGCAGAGGTGAATCGGCAGGTAAAAAGAGCTGGACTTTGACACTTTCTTACTTTATAGGATAATTTCCAATATAAAAGTTTTTGTACAGGTCCTCAGGAGTTAAAATACATGGCACGTGTTAGAAAACAGTTGTGCAAAGTCTAATATAGGTAAAGGAGCTGCTTCCAATCAGGTAATTTATTTTAACATCAGTGATGTTGCAAGAGTAATTGCCATTTAAAAACAGATGCATGGTATATATTGAGGCCCCATGGAGAACAAAAGCCCTAGGCAACTAAAAAGCTTTGGTCTACATTATTTTTAATGTCTAGAGACTGTACTGACCATGTCTGAGTGGCCTTATGGGTAATGTATGCCCCAGGTTTGACAAGCAAGAACAATGTTTTAAAGTAGCCAAGAATAGAAATGTAATGCCATATGGTTCAATGGCCTTTTCAGGGTGTCCTACGGTTGGTGAAACAAGGATGCAGAAATTATTTGAAGGTGTACCAAAATTCAAAATATAATCAAGGGTTTAATTCCAGCTTCAATTCATGTGTGTGAGGCTTCATTTTAAGTAGGGGAAGCTACTTAGGATACTCGTTTCAGCTACCTTACAAGTGTGGATTAATGTCCAGAATACACAGTCATTAATAAATAGCTAAATCTTAAACTCGTGACATTTGTTTTCAGAAATTGTGCTCTTCTCCTCTCTTAGTTAATAGTTAATTTGCCCCTATGCACAGGAGGACAACAAGATTCAAATTGCACAATGCAATGAAAGTGCATAATCAGTTTTGACCCCACAGCCAGCATGGGAAACTTTTTATTTAGCAACATGACCTAGAATCAATGAATACTTGTCATAGTTTAATCTTTGTCTAATTACATGAAATACATATTGTATAATTTTCAAGTCATACTTATATTTTTACTTGCATACAACAGAATAATGTATGCTTTGTCATTCTAACAGAAAGCTGACAATGTAAAAGGTACTACATGGCCCAAAAGATTAACATTAGTAGAAAAAAAGCTGCAAATCAGCAGCCAAAAACCGACAAGCACATGCCAAAAATGTAGTGATAATAAATGAAGTGCTCCTGACCACTGGGGGGTACAAGAGAGAGAAAGAATTAGGCAGAATGGGCTCGGTAGACAATGCCAAGATAGTTGGACACACTGCTGTGAGACTGTAAACAAACTGTTTTTCTTTATTAGAGGTTATCTTATGTGTTTCACTGTTGAACCCTATATACATACACACCATACCAGTCAATTGATATAACTGATGAAAATGATATAATGGCAAAATTCCCCCACCTCCCTTGCAGTAGTGTTTTATAGTGTTTTATAGCATGGTTGTTTATGGTTTACAGCCCTGTGTGAACTGGGCTGAATGCCAGAGAGTGAACCTACCTTGTAACTAACAAAAATATTTTAAAATATTGGCTTCAGATGGACATCTGTACACACATGTGCCCTTGGACATCCATAGACATATGCACACTTCAACATACATAAAAACATGCACCATCTATTAGAACTGTCCTAACAAAACAATTATTAGTTCATTTAATCCAGATTGATCCTAAATGTGGAAATATGAGGTATATTTAGCAACGATAACCTAAGCTGAACAAGCAGCCAGTTGGCTGGAGAAGATATACAATTATTTGAATAACTGTCTAACTTTAAAGGAAATTTAACCTGAAATTAGCCATTCTGTAAGATATGTTACAATGGCTATTTCTTGAATGTAAAACTGATTACAAATGTAAGTCCATAAACTCTTAAAACTTATGAAAATAACACTAAGGAGAACCACTTTCACCAGCGTCCTCTCAATCTAGCAATCAACACCGGAAAAGTTAACCAGTGTTCAATAAAGTTTGCTTTAAGAAAGAAAAAGAAAGAGCCAAGATGTCCAAGTGCACATGCATTTAAGGATGTCTGATGTCTGCAACCAGGCCTTCTTCAATCGATGAGGGGAAAAGGGTGATAAAACCTTTAAGATTTTCTGACTTTTATCTGGTGAGGGTTGAGTCCCTCCACTTCACATGTAGCTCTCCCGCTGTCCATCAGCAAGTTTTACAAGCCTGTGCAGTGCTAAATGGCCTGACTGAGTAAAGATAGTCTGGCTGCAGACTGTACTTCTCTGATGGCTACTTTCACAGACCATTCATTTAAGACAGCATATCTCATAATATGAATACACACTAAAAGGTTCAGAATAAAATCAGATCAAACTTCCAGCTAAGATAAGGGTTTGGATATCAAAAATTAAAAGCAAAAAAACTGGACCTGCATAACCTGATTAATAAAACGTTTAATGAAGCCAAGTAAACGGTCTGCTTACAGGATAAAAGTTTGTCCTCTATGAAAACTTTCTAACACAGCAAGCTTTTGTAGCTCCATTAGCTGTGTAAGCTACGTAGATAAGGTAACTACAAAGCTAATGTTGCTATGAGCCAACCTGGCTATGTAGCTAATGTAGCTAAAGCTAAGCTCACAAAGCAGCTTTATAAAATAACGTAGCTATCTACGTAGTTCTGTTAGCTGTAGCTACATAGATAGCATAGATAGAAACCCACCTGTTCAGGATAGCCTATTCTCTGTAATTACTTTATCCCATTTTATACTGTGTTTAGATAGCCAGTAGCTATGGGTAGCATAGCTATGTGGGTAACTACATTTGCTAAAGCTCACGCTGCTAAAGTTAACTTAGCTACATTGGCATATTTAGTAACATTAATTAGGTTGCTAGCATAGCTGTGTTAGCTTTAGCCAAAGCCAACAAAGCTAAAGTAAGCCACCGTTCAGGTAACTTCTTCCAAAATAGGTCTATACAGAATTTAATCCCAGATCACACCTCTTTTAAATGGTGCCACATTTGTAAGGATCAAGCATTTGTGGGATGAGCAGCAGAGCTGAGTATGTGGGTTGTGCCCATGAAAAATGTGCCAAATCTTCTCTGCCACTGCCAAACAGCTGATTTTGCTGTTGCTATTGACTCTTGTTTGAGCTTCTGGTTCCCCCAGGTGCTGCTAATCAGGTGCCTAAATGGCAGCACCTGTGAGCATGGGCCCTACAGCAGTGGTCAATAGATGTCTGCTTCAAGAATCAGCATGCCATGTTTGACTGATCTGGATAGGGCCAGTCGGTTGGGCAACTTCAAGCTGGTGTTCTGCAAAACCAAGTTGCGGCATTGTTTGGAGTAAACCCTAGTACCATCTCCAAACTAAAGGCCAAGTTCCATATAACGGGGAATGTCAGAGACAGGCCGCGGAGTGGGCGTCCCAAGAAGACAACACCCCAAGAATACTGTTTTTTCACCCTGTCAGCAAGAACTCTATCCTCCAAGATGACAACACTCGCCCCCACGGAGCAGGGCTTATCAGAGACTAGCTCCAGAATTTGGGAGTGGAAAGGATGGAATGGCCTGCCAGCAGTCCTGACCTTAACCCCATTGAACACTTGTGGGATCAGCTTGGGCGTGCTGTTAGTGCCAGAGTGACCAACACAACCACGCTGGTTGACTTGCTGGTAGAAGAATGGGATGCCATCCCACAGCAGTGTGTGGCCAGGCTGGTGACCAGCATGAGGAGGAGGAGCCAGGCTGTTGTGGCTGTATATGGTTCTTCCACAAGCTACTGAGGCTCCTGTTTGTTAAATGAATAAATTGTTAAATTGCCAATATGTCTTGTTTCTTCAAACTTCAATGATCCAATCCACCAAACACCAAACAAGAGTCAATGACAGAATCAGCTGTTTAGCATTGGCAGAGAAGATTTGGCACATTTTTCATGGGCGCAACCCACATACTCAGGTCTGCTGCTCATCCCACAAATGCATGTTCATTTCAAATATGGCACCATTTAAAAGGGTAATAAACAGGCTTTCCAACGGTATAAAATTTACTGCCAAGAAGCATTGTTACAACAAAGAAATAATTTACCAAACACAAATTTCCTTACTTTTTGTTTTAAGTTTATATTGGCAACCCCTTTCACTCACCCACCCCTTGGTACGGCGCTGCTTGTAGACCATAATCATGTTTCCCTGAAGAAATATAATTTGATGATTACTTATTTATCAGATATGAAATACTATATCAATGCCCGCCAGAGAGATGCCATTATAAACTCGATATGATTTCACATTAGGTCAGAATTCATAGTGAAGTCCACTGCTCCACAGACTGTGATGCCCCCTCACCTTGATGTCAATTAAAATGAAACTGATATAACGGCTAAATTTCCCCACCTGCCTCGCAGCAGTGTTTTATAGTGTTTTACAGTATGGTTGTTTATGGATTACAGCCCTGTGTGAATGGCTCTGCCCGCTCCCTGACATGTAAAGCAGTGGTTCACATGAGCTGAGAGCTGCTGCCTCACTGCGTCTCACCGTCCGGGAGGAATGGCAGGCTGGGGAGCTTTCTTCGTTTCTCTCCTCAACTACAAGACGGAGAAATATGTCATCGCTGAAAACAGGAAGATCGGGATTTTATTCAGACTCTATCAGCTGGCTGTGCTCGGATACATAATCGGGTGAGCTGCAGTGGTGTTTAGACAGTGATTCACAAAGTTATAAATAGATAAGCTCGTCAAAGTGGTGACTTTATGTTTCTGCTGTGAAAGTGACAGCGCTGTGACAAAGTTGAACATTTTATGTTAATATTATCTCTTAGACAAATTGGGTTTGTGTTAATTCATTAATGTATCATATATCTGTAAAGACAGGAAGTTATGTGTGTGATGTCACGCCGACAGAAATGATGAGCAGGTGACAGGGACAGTTTGGTGACGTCTGATAGTTTCAGCTTTGACCTTTAAAACTTTGTTAAAGTTGTTTCACGACAGTAGATGATTATTTAGAGGCAGTAGGCTGGCTACAGAATCATGTTGTGCTCACTGGCATGCAGTAGCCTACATTGTAGGAAGGGCTTTTCATGTTCATGTGCACTGATTTTTATTGCTATGTCATGTCTGAGTCTTTGTGGTATTTTGGTGCCATGTATTCGTCACTTAGCCTGATGTGCGCTAACTAACAAGGCTGTAACGACAGGCCTAAACTTTATTACACGATAGACCACTCAAACGAAGCGCAGTCAACACCAGGTTTTTAAAAAATCACTGTTATAGGTCACTATAGTCTGCTCTGACACGGACTACAACAATACATCACAAAAATTTGCATTCAGGATTTATCTGCTACTATCTTTCATAAATAATTTTTAGTGTCCACGTTTAAAAAATATGTGAAAATGCACATAAACATGACCAAAGTGCACATTCAAATTAAGTCTTTTGACTAGCAAATGGCCCTTAAACCAAAGGGTAATTTTCTGTCACATATACAATCAATTGCAGAAAAACTCAGATTTAAAGACAATGGAAATCATTAAATATTGATAGGTAGACTTGAGACATTGCTTTTAATAGGTGTTCCCAAAGTGGGGGGCTCGGGACCCCAAAGGGTCATGCGATGCCTTCCAAAAATCATGACTGCAAAGTGTATATTTTACTCATCACTGTAAGGACTTTTATGTTAGATAAGTTCAGTTTGAGAAATAACAGTCATTTGTTGAAATCTACAATGAAATGCAAGTAATGAGTAAAATCTTTGAAATGTCAGTTTACAGGGGACAGCAGTAATAGCAGTGTGCTGCTCTTTAAGACTCAGATCAGTCATAAACACACATGATTTGTGGTTATAAAACTTTTAGCAGTTATTCATTTGCACTTACTGCTGTTATTTATATGTGGCAGTGTGGCTGTTCTGGGATCCCCATGCCCTTCTACGAACCTAAGTGAAAAGCATCAAGCAGGAAAAGTTTCTGCCCCTCCTGTGCCCACAAGGAAAGCCAGAGGCAGGGAGAGTAGCAGTGAAAACCCCAGAGCAGAGCAGGCATCAATGACAACAGAATGACGATGATTAAGCCGGACGCAGAATGAAGGAGGAGCTGGGGTGGAGGAGGATGGCAAAGCAGCCTGCAGAGGTAGCAGCAAAGCTTAGCCAGACTAGAGCAGTTTATGTATGGCAGCATGAGAGCAATTAGCCAATAGCATGCTTAGAGAGAATCAGCTAGCCGTCAGCTGACGAGGTCTTGATCAACTGATCTCAGTTTTATGACAGTGCTTGACTCAATGGCCTGTATGACCTAACATTATACACTTGATATACTATAAAGGAAATTGTTACACTAAGGGTATTCATGACCAAAAATAAAAGCCATACATAAACAGCAATAAAAATACAACACACTGATATTTTTCCTCTTCTTTTTTGCTTTAGTTTTTTAGAGATGCACACAGAGACATGAAGAAATCAGTTGAATGGCACAAAATGTTATAAATGTCCACTTTGTGCTAAAGTCTTGGATATTATCCTGCTTCTAGCCTTTCTTATGGCAGTTTTATAAATTAATAACATGGTTTTTAGATGTTGTGTTGTCTAGTGTTGTTCTTATACCAGTGTTGATTGAGGCGTGTCAGCGGTTGTAGCATTCTGTGCTACAACCAGCTCCAGTGGCACTGACGGTCTCTTGTTTCTGGCACTGTTATTTTGGGGGTCATTGCCTGAAAAGTCTGGGAATCCCTGGCTTAAAACATTAACAGCTATTTAGTTCATTCAGTCATTGGCCAAAAACAGTTCCATTCAAGAGTCAGCTGTTCTGCCAGTTGTGGCTAATGCAGCCTTTATCTGCTAGCAGCAAACTGAGTAGGTAACCGTAATCTAGCAACATCAATACTTTTAACTCAACACCACATTTAAAGCCCCCATAAGGAGCTCTGGTTTATGCTGATTTGTTAACCCCCTTTATACAAAGTGGTAGGCTAGCTCTAAATTTCCTTATTCCAAAAAATGGTTGTTTTAGTGGCATGTTGTGAATCACTTTGGCTGTCTGAGACTGTATACTTTACCATAGTTCATACAAATATGACATCACGTCAAGTATGTTGTATGTTCCAAATTCATAGTGTGTAATTTTGTGTATACTACAGCCCAAATTCCATAAAAGTTGGGGCGCTATGTTAATGAAAACAATGCAATGATCTGCAAATCTCATAAACCCATTTTTCCCAGTAGAACATAAACTACAGAGCAGATGTTGAAACTGAGATATTTTACCATTTCATGAAAAATATGAGCTCATTCTGAATTTGATAGCAGAAAAACATATAAAAGAGTAGGAACAGGGCCAGGTTAACCATTGTGTCGCATCCCTTCTTTGTTTAACAACAGTCTGTAAACGTTAGGGAAGTGAGGAGAATTTTGGGAGGGGAATGTTGTCCCACTCTAGTCCAGCTGCGCAGTCCTGCGTCTTTGCCAGATTATTTGTTTCATGATGCTCCAAATATTTTCCATTGGTGAAAGGTCTGGACTGTAGGAGGGTCAGTTCAGCACCTGGACTCTTCTACTGTGAAGCCATGCTGTTTTGATGGATGTGGTATGGTTTAGCATTGTGTCACTGAAATATGCAAGGCCTTTGCTGAAAGAGACGTTGTCTGAATGGGCGCATATGTTGCTCTATTTTCACTCCAGTATTGATAGTGCCTTTCCAGGTGTGTAAACTGCTCAGCTCTGCAAAAAGAATTCCAAATTTTGATTCATGTGACCACAGAACAGTTTTCCATTTTATCTTAGTAAATTTTAAATGAGCTTTGGTGCAGACAATACTGCTGCGTTAGATTATATTCACATGTGACTTCTTCTTTGCATGATACAGCTTTGGCTTGCATTTGTGGATGGCAGACAATGATTCCTGGAAGTGTTCCTGAGCCCATGCAATGGTTTCCAGTACAGAATCATGTCTGTTTTATATGCAGTTCCACCTGAGGGCCCGAAGATCATAAACATCCAATATTAACCTTTGGCTCTGTCCCTTGTGCACAGAGATTTCCACAATTTTTTTTTCATCAGTTTTTTCAGATTGGTGAACCTCTCCCTTTATTTATTTCTGAGAGACTCTGCCTTTCTAAAATGCTCCTTATACAAGCGTTCCCAGTCCCTGCACCATTTGGTGCGTGCCTTCTTACACTCTGTCTCCTCATATTCCCCATCCCTCTTCAGCTGTACTTTCCCATTAAAGGTAAAAAGCCCCTGAAAATAATAATCAAAAATAAATAGATAAATACACATAAATATCCTATAATAAGATTTAAATGATGTTAAATAATACTCAAATAACCACATAGCTGTATTATTAAGTAAAAGGAATTTATTGTTTTGTCACCAGTAAAGCTTGGACAGAAAATTTTGTAAACAGTAAAGTCACTGAGGTAGTGATGAGATACATTTTTAAGTAGAGGTTATACATAATAACTGTAATTTTGATTTGAAACATGCAGTATATATGCATGTTTGGATATGTAGCAGTAATATTATGCAGTATACAGTTTCAGGCAGCCTTTTATAAATACCTTTCCTATGGCAGTGGTTTCAGGTATTTAAGATAATTATAGAGAAATAATCAACACATCTTCTGATGACTCGGTTTGTTTTTTAGGTCAGAAACAGTGAAAATATAAAGTTTTGCTTTTAAGTCCAACTGTAAAATCCTCTCTGTACAGCGATTCTTCACATATCTATTTGTAAAATATGTCTTTTATTTTTGCTCAGTATATTTTCACAGAAAATACATTGTCCAGTGAATTCTGACTTTCTTTAAAATAGAATGATATTAATAAGAGTGCAATGAGAGTTTTCAATAATATGTTTTCTATTAGAGCCATCAACTTTAATGCACTGACAAGAATGTAATTAAGGTCCATAATTATTGCAGGGATTTTTTTTTAATTATTTGCTGTATTGACACTGTCTGCAACACCTACAGTTCAGTTCAGCACTTTGCATCATCTCCCTGTAACCCCAGCCTTAATGTATCATTTCACTTTAAAAAGCTCACAGACAGCTCAGGGGACAAGTCAGAAATCATCTGCACTGTTTTTCATCAATTATTTTAGGTTTACTGTTCCCTCATTTCCTTTTCATTTCATAACAAGTTCCTTTTTCATTTTTAAGTTTATGTCATAATCTTGAATCAACCCAAAGTTCCCTATTCTATTTCAAATAAAAGCAGGTCTGTATCCAAACAGGAAGTCAATAGCCTGTAGTTCAAGACAGTACAAAAACCCAGAATGAAACAGAAACAGTTTAATGCAAAACAGTGGCATTTCAAAATAAAACAAAAAGAAGATTAGTTGCATTTACCTATAAAAATTCTGAGCTTAATCTTGATTTAAAAAAATGTAAATAGTTAGCATGGCCTAGAGTACCATCTGGGCAGGTCGCCCTCAGCCCCTGGTTGTGCTGTAGATGTCCCACCACACCAGCGGCCTCCGGGTGTATCACCAGGGCAACAAAAGAGATGGCTGTTACAAACAGGCTTATGACATTGTCTCATATTGATCAAAGGCCCCTAGTTTTGCAAATTCAGTTACATGGCGATAGACTGTGTTGTAAGCCAATATTTGTTTTCCTTGTCAGTCAATAAAATACTCTATCATCATGAGCTTGTGATGTACACCCCTTCAATGTTATTACAATGGAGATGCAATAGTCAGCTTTTTCTATGATGTCGTCTAAGATACAATTACACGTTAGCATTACTGCATGCTGCTAAGCACACTTGATGAGAGAATGTGTATGCTGTCACCTACGAGGCTGTCTGACTAGAGGAATCACACATGCCAGACTGTTACACCCAATGAACTCTCTCTTAACATGTAAAAACATACTATTAATTTGTCTCTATAACATGTTGAACTATAACTTTTATTGATTTTCAGGTGGGTTTTTGTGATGAAGAAAGGTTACCAGGAGAGAGAGGAGGCCATCCAGACGTCCGTCATCACAAAGCTTAAAGGAGTTACTCTGACCAACAGCTCAGAGACCGGCCTTCATCTGTGGAGTGCTGAGGACTACGTCATACCACCTAGTGTGAGTCTATCTATCTATCTATCTATCTATCTATCTATCTATCTATCTATCTATCTATCTATCTATCTATCTATCTATCTATCTATCTATCTATCTATCTATCTATCTATCTATCTATCTAATGATTGATCGATCAATAGTTCCATCCATGCCTCCATCCATCCATCCATGCCTCCATCCATCCATCCATCCATCCATCCATCTCCATCCATCCATCCATCCATCCATCCATCCATTCCCAGTCTCTCTCCCGTCAGCAGAGATAATCCCATAAGGAGCGTGAGCTTCGGTGGATATCATTAGCCCCAGCATCTGTCCAAACAGATTGAACCATATTGAACTTCTTTGGTGACTAATTTGTTTAACCTTTGCCTCTCTCAATCTCCCTGTCTGTGTCTAATTTTATTTGCAGGGTGAGCAGGTGTTCTTCATAGTTACAAATTACATAGAGACACCCAATCAGAGGCTGGGGTTCTGTGCAGAAGTGAGTGCACACAAGAAAAAAAATCCTTTAATTGTAACATTTGACAGTGTTTTATTTATTCTGATGTTTGTAAATGCCAGCTTTTACCTCCAGTAATGTTTGCTCTGTCTTACAGAGTAACAAGGTACCAGATGGACAATGTCAAAGTGATGATGACTGCCCAGAGGGGGAGGCGGTGATAGCTGGTAATGGTGAGGAGTACTGTACTTACATGCATCTCTATGTACATTTACCTGCTGTTTGTTTTTATTGTTGCTTTTTATTTACAAAATGGAAGCAGACTAATATGTCAAGTCATTAATATGAAGATAGATTTCATAGTTACAATAAAGGGTATAATATTGCACATCATCGTATTGTAGCTTGTCACTTCGTATTGTATCTTATCATATTGATCGTATCGTATCGTATTGTTTTATACTGTATCATATTTTATTGCAAGTTACTATATCACAACAAATTGAATTACACTGCATCACATTGTATCTTACTGTATCATACCATAGCTTATTGTGTCATAAACTACTGAATCTCATTGTATTGCATCAATTTACATCATAGCACATCCCATCAAATCTTATCCTATGGTATGGAATGGTATTGTATCCTATCGTATCCTGTGGCATCCCATCGTATCATATCACAAAGTATTGAATGGTACTGTATGGAATAGTTTCATATCAAATCTTATGGCCCACTGTTGCATCCTATTGCATTGCTTCCAACCGTAAACTATTGTATCACATCATATTGCATCGAATTGTATTACATCACATCACATTGAATTTTATCATATCATAACTTTTCATATCATATTGTACCCCACTGTATCATATCGTATTGTAAACTACTGTATCATGGCATATTGCATCAAATCACAGTACATCATGAAAATACATCTGATCAAATAGTAATGGATCACATTGTAACTGTGTCTTATCGTATCATATTAGGTTGTGTCATGTCTTGACTTACTGTGTTGTGTTATATTGTATTGTATTGTATCTTAGCATATCTTATCCTATTGTTTTTCATCAGATATATATATCAAAAACTATTGTATCACATCATATTGCATGAAATCACACTGCATTGCATCACATTGGATCTTATCATATGTCATGTAAACCTTACATACAACATCATATTATACCCCACTGTGTTGTATAGGAGCCCATCGTATCACATTGCATAGCATAGCATAGCATAGCATATTACAGCAAAGCATAGCATTGTATAGCAATACATAGCATAGCAACGCATAGCAATATATAGCATCATATCGCATCGTATAACATAGCATAGTATAGCATAGCACAGCAAAGCATAGCATAGCATAGCATTGCATTTCATTACAAAGCATTGCACTGCAACGCATCACATAGCATAGCATTACATGGCAGCACATTGTATCATTTTGTTTCCTATTGTATTGCATCGTATCACATTGTATCATATCATATTGGATGGTATTGCACATGGCGTTTCGTGGCATGTCTTAGCATATCGCGCTATTTGCATTGTATTGTATCTTATTATAATACATCTTATCGTATCGTATTATGTCTTATGGTATCATATTATGTCATGTGTAGTATTTTATGATATCTCACTGTCTTACCATTTGATATCCTATTGTTTTTTGTAACATATGGGGCTGTATCATAGATTACTGTATCACATCATATTACATCACATTGCAGCATATCACATCACATCACATCTTATCATATTGTATTCTGTCATACTGCATCACATTACATCGTATCATATCCTTTTTTGTTGTTAAAAAACTGGAACATCTGAATAGGTAATGTATTAGAACAGATTTGTGTTTTATTATATTGCTCAAAGTTAAATCACTGAAAATCTAGAAAATGCTGTCAGTGATAGCTATTTCACATGTAGTTTTACATCCTTCTACCTTCAACAAATGTTATAAATGCTTTCCATATAAACCCCATTAATTACAGTTTTATGTACCACTGAAAAGAAAACGTTACTATTTGTTTTCCTAGATTAGGTGGGTCTAACTTACATTTAACCCAGCATCACACCCAATAATGCATTTTCTGTGGTTTTCACAATGAAATGTTAAAATCTGCATCCATGACTGTGCCTTTCTTTTGCTGTCAGTTGTCATTACTTATAGTTTCTGTATAACTACCCCCCCCCAGCTTCCTGTTTTCATAGGAAACATGTTATTATGCAGATTTGAGCAAAGTCATCCCATACATTTTTGCCTCAAACTGCACCCAGTAAAAAATTTTCTCTCTCTTTTTCTCAGGAATCAAGACAGGTGTGTGTCTAAACAGCACTGGGACATGTGAGATTCACGCCTGGTGTCCTGTCGAATACAGCAAGAGACCCACGTGAGGCCTCCTCCTCTCTTTCAGAACTCTGGATATTTGCCATTTTGTGCCACTACATTGACACTCGCTCTGATCCCCACTGGGACAGAGATATTTCACAGCTTCTATTTATTACTAATGCAGCCTTTCAGCTCCACTCGTTTTGTTTTTTTCGTTCTTCACACAGCTGCCTGTCTGTTTCACTTCTAGAGAGCCTTTACTTAAAGAGGCGGAGAACTTCACCATCTACATCAAGAACTTCATCAGGTTTCCAAAGTTTGAATTCTCAAAGTAAGTGTTTGTAAGTGGGGCAAATTGCTGGGGCTCTTACGCTTTCATCATGAGAGAGCCCACCACTGAGTGTGTTGAGGGATATACGTGTCCCGATGGCTGCTTTAAATAACTTTAGGGTGCAGAGAGTCTCTATTTATACCAGCCTGTGCATTGCACTGAGTGAGACAGTGAAACAGTCATCTGAGATGTCCTTGACAGCAGGCTGTGCCCTGGACAGGTGTCAGATCAGATGGGGGTAGCCCAGGGAGCTGTACTGCTGACCTCTCTGCTGATGAGTACTCAAGTGGTGCAGGAAGGCAAAGAGATGCCACAAGCTGATCTAATTCATCAGTTGGGATCTTATTCTGACTACACAGCCATCTCTGCTTCATTCTGCAATAATCCTGACACGGTTTTGCTTCATAAGAATTTTCCTGTTACACAAATCCCCTCTACTGGCTGCTACTCGGAATAGCCAGCTACACTACACGTCTTATAATGTAACACATCTAGTTTCACTCTTTGCTTACAGTGTAAGTGTGTAGTGGTGTTGACTGACATGCACATACCAGTTATGTAGTTATTAAAGTATGCTTTAAGGGAAGCAACCATGCAGAGGTGAAGACCTGTTGCCCAGAATACAAATTATGATTAGATGTTAATAACTTTTTATCCTTACTGTCTGTGTAAGGATCATCCCAGTGCTATTCCAGAAACAGACTGTATAAAAAAATGGACGTAATCGCAGTGGAATCACCCATGGGTTTCTCAAGTGGAGTTTTGAAGACAAATGATGGCAGTCACAATGTTGGAAATAGTTTCTGAAAAAATTGTTGGTCATCCAAGACACAAGCAAAGATGTAGAGCTGAGGCCTTAAGCCTCCTAGCAAACAGCAACTACACACCCGCCTGTCAGTCAGACTCAGTACCCCCCCCCTTGCAGAAATGCACAATCGATACAAGTTTCTTTTTTGTACCAGGCTCTGACCATGTTTATTTATACTTTTTAACGGGAGTACCTCAGAGTTTGCAGCCAGCTTCAAGTGGACACTTGAAGTACAGCAGTTTTCTGCACTTAAGCATTGGTTTTCAGCAGGAACTTCCTGCTTGTTGGTTAGATATTATGGCTTTGATTTGTGTTTTAATCATTCTTGGCAGGACTGTTATTATAAAAATATAATAAATATATTGTAAAATAAATCTATCACATATAGCTGGTATTAGTTTTTAAGGGCTGATATAATACGATCACTAGTACTTTGTAAGACTGATAATCAATATTTGGAACTGATGTTATTATGATCTACAAAATGTAGTCAATTTGGCAAAGTAAAATGATTTTAAAAAGGGGGAAATTATCAATAGAAAGGAAGATAGGCAGTTTATACCCAGCTCTATCAGCACAAAAAACAGCACAGAGCAACACAATAGCAGTACACTGTAAGACCAAAGAGTAGAAGGTTGTTGAGAGAATAAAGTTTGTTTTAACTTAAAAATCCAAAACAGCTATTTTAGCTCTATATTTATGAGTTCATAGAACACATTTCAGTTTTAGGTTAACATTACTCAAACATTTTTGTATTTTTGTAATTGTACTCAAATAATTTGACAATCACCGCTTAATCTGTAGAGTTTCCCAGAAACCTTTGGGCATTAGACACTTTCATCATGAGTGAAGTTACTGACTCAGTTAGAAAAATCCCAGCTGTGGGGATTAACCACCATACACAATAGATGGTATAAATATGATGGAAAAGGACTTCCTGGTTCATTGTGCACCTTTCAATTATTATCATTTAAGTTGGACTAGCTTGAGTTACATGAATGTTCAAGATTAAAGCATGTGATAGAGGGTTACACTCAAATGAGTATTTAAAACTAGTATTGCACAATGAGAATAATAAAGTTAACATCATAATTTAATACTCAGACATATTAAGTAAGTGTAAATGCAGCAGATATAAAATAAACATGTTTTCTGAACTCACAAAAGTCAAGTTTAGTTTACTTGTTATATTTGAGGCAACACGTTTCCATATTTTTTAAAGTATGCTCAACTCATTTTGTTTATGTTGTAGAAAAACAGAAAGTGGTGCCATATGCTCACTGTGTCAGTGGCACCCAGGCTGAAGTGCTGATTGGCTGGTACTGATTGGACATCAGGCCAATCAGATTGTGTTGTGTTCAGGACATTTTGTGCGACGGTGGAGAATGAAAATAAAGGCAGAGGGAAGAGGTACCTTAAAGCCAAATTAGCAGACTGAGTATTTGATCAGTAATCAGCAAAATAAAGTGTTGATACAATGTGGACCAGATTGGTCTACCTCTGCTGAACAGGATTTGAACCTGCAGCCAGTGCATCAAGGACTGCAGTCTCTGTTTATGGGTGCCTGCTCTACCAACTAAGCTGAACTGGCACTCATAATGATTTGAATGAAGCAATACCACCAAAGATGGGGCACTGTTTTCTGAATACTGGCATAGCTATACAGCAACACCACAGCCTCATGTGTACTAGCGCTTTTATACTACAGCCTCATATGCAACATAAAGTTATAAAAAGTTTGTTTTTGCTCTATCAAAATAACCAAATTAACAATTGGAACTGCACAACTGTCAAGAAATACAAACATTTTCTTGCAGTGAGTGTGCATCTACATGTTAAAACAGAAAAGCTACTGTATGTAAATATATTAGTAAACTTCAATTTAAACCATGAAATAAGGATCTGTTAAGAGTCACATTGATTTTCAGATATAATTTGTGAGCCAGTTCAGTAAAAGGTCAGAGAGGTGTTGTGTGTGCTTTATCAGCAGTCATGTAGGGTAATGGCTCCTCTCCTTTAACATGGTCAAAACCAACTGTTGTAAAAGACATTGTAAAAGGCTCTGTTAGTTTTATCAGTAGACTGAGAAATTTAAAAGCCAATCTAAAACCTCATGAGAATTATTAAGTAATTGACCAGACTTTATAGTTCCTGAAACCAGGCCTGTCTGTTGTTTTGACCCCTTAGGTCCAACGTCCTTGAAACGTCTGACGACAACTATCTGAAAAAATGTTCCTTTGATAAAGAGAGCAATCGATACTGCCCCATTTTCCGCCTCGGAGATCTGGTCAGCTGGACAGGAAATGACTTCCAGGAACTGGCTGCTAAGGTACAAAGTGTTGTAACGTCAAGTATCACCATATGAACATATGTCTTTAGTTGTCTGTACACCTTCACTGGCCACTTCATCAGGTATACATGCATGAAAAGCTCAAATATTTGATCAGCCAGTCACATTGCAGCAACCAGTGCATAAAGTTTTGCACATGTGGTCAAGATGATTTGCTAAAGTACAAACTGAGCACCAGAGTGGAGGAGAAAGGTGATTTAAGTGGCTTTGAATGTGCCATGGTTGTTGGTGGTGTGGCAGGCTTTCGTTTTTTTAAGTTTGTGACCCTATCATTTGAATGTCGCAGCAGAAATCTGGACTCTTCAAACCAGGCAGCATTTCTCCATCGTCTGTTGTCTAATTCTGTGCGAACTGTAGTCTTACTTTCCATTTTTTAGCAGACAGGAGTGGGACCCATTGTTGTTTTTTGTTGCTGTAGCCCATCTGCTTCAAGGTTCAACGTTTGTGTGTTCAGAAATGCTCTACTGCATACCTCGATTGTAACAAGTTGTCATTGACGTTATTGTTGGCTTTTAGTTTGAACCAGGCTGACTTCTGCCATCCACAAGGCATTTTTGCCCAGTGAACTGCAACTAACTGGATATTTAGTTTTCTGACCATCTTCTGTAAACCCTGAGATGGTTGTGAGAGAGAATCCTAGTAGATCAGCAGTTTCTGAAGCACCAGCTACTTGGCATGTTCAAGAATTTCCTCTTCTTTTCATTCTGATGCTCAATTTGAACTTCAACAAACCATCTTAACCATGTCTATGTGCCTAAATGCATTGGTTTCTACCGTGTGATTGTCCGATAACATATTTTTGCTAATGAGCAGTGGAACAGGTGTACCTTATAAAGTGATCAGTCAGTGTATATAAGGTCTCAGATTACATATGTGAGCACTTACACACATGTCACTGTCTTGGTTCCTCAGGGCGGCACTGTTGGCATTCTCATTGAGTGGGACTGTGACCTGGACAAAGACTCTTCACACTGTAACCCAGAGTACAGCTTCACTCGTTTGGACATGAACCTAAACAGCTCAGTCACATCAGGATACAACTTCAGGTGTGCCCTGTCTTACATTGAACACATTTGTCCGTCAATGGACCTCCTTTCTTTTCTTCTTTAACTTGTTTTATTTTCATTTTTATATCCTCTTCCTCTACAGATATGCCAGATATTACAAGGATCAAAGTGGTGGGAATTATCGTGATTTGTACAAAGTGTATGGGATCCGCTTTGATATCATGGTCAATGGCCAGGTACGGTTAGATTTAGGCTTTCTTTGTTTGAGTACATGATGTTATTAGTTACAGGCATTTAATGATGCTTGTTGTCATTATGCAGGCTGGAAAATTCAACATTGTTCCTACAATAATTGCCATTGGATCAGGTGTTGCTCTGCTGGGTATAGTGAGTACATTTTCTATGTTATGTTAGCTGAAAAGACTGAAATGAGTCTTGTTAAAGCCACTAGAGGGTGACAGATGATCATCTTCAACAAAAAGGCTCATTCTAGATTTCTCTGTTGTTTCAGGGAGCGTTTGTGTGTGATATGATTCTCCTCTACATGATGAACACGAGCTCCTTCTACAGAGAGAGGAAGTTTGAAATCATCAACTTCAAGTATGTCTAACTGAATATAAACCCAATGTTATGACAGAGCTTCTCATCTCTCTTCAATTGCTTTGGCTGATTTCTCAAACCATTTTTAAAGTTCTCAGCAGTGAAGGTATTTTTACAAAATCATCTGAAGGAAACACAAAAGTTAACATGAAAAACATTGTACCTTACCAACTTAGCACCTAGGCAAAGAACAGAAGTTTACAATTTGAGTCAAACTATAGATAACCTCAGTCAAACATTGTTGGAAAGTTGCTTGGTCAAATTATTATTTGAGTTAAAGTACTGAAATACTTGCTTTTAAAAACACTATTGTACTTCTTGAACACACAGTATGAAAAATTAAGCCACCAGGGGGCTCTCAGCCAAAACGTCAAAATGACAAATACAAACCAGCTCTGCCCATCTCCTCTCTTTATTTCTACTCTTGAGTCGAGGACTCTGTTCAATAAAAACGATACGTCATAAGGTGTATTTACTGAACAGAACGCTGATGTTTTGATCTCATTCATAAATTTCTTATAATGAGGGAGAAACGCCCTGAAAAACACTTCCACATTTGCATTCCCAGGATGCGTAAGCGCTTAAGCTTTGCTTTCAGTGCCCATGCACATTCTGGGATTGCTTCAAGCAGATGCTAAAATGCCCTTTTCCATTCATTTCTACAGTGCATATCCCATTCTGGTCATGGGGGGCTGGTGCCCATAGACCAGAGCAACCCATTTGGGTACTTTGTCCAAACGATGCCAGCCCCTAGCCTTTCTGGGGGAAAACATTCCTTAAAAATGAATGGCGGTCAATGGGAAATGGTTATTAAGAGCCAAAATCTAATGGCCAGAGGGATAATCATTTAATATAGGACATATATGAAAAAATACTAGCATCGTAACAATATGAAACTAGAAAAGCTCTCGGAGAGTGCAGACCTCCGCCATTAGCCCTATCTCCCAATAGTGAAGAATCCTTTAAAAAATTCCTGGATCCATCCCCATGTGCCCCCCACCATGGCATTTGCCGATTACTCCCTCCCCGGTGGGTGGAAACACGGTGAGGCAAACCATTGGCTTCACTACGGGTGCCATCAGATGCACCCATGGTCTCACTGGACGACTGGAAGTCATGGCAGAGGGTGAATATTCCTCTATTCCTCCCAGCATTGTGAGTATTCTCACTACAATTTGCTGTCTTTCTCTCTGTTACGCTCCGACTCGTCTCCTCGACTGGAAGTGCTTTTTCAAACTCTATAAACTCCAAAACTTTGAATAGAAACACACCCAAAAACTGCTGCTGGGATTGAAGTTACTCATGTTTGCCATCTCCTGGTGTAAAGTAGTAACAGCGCAGACCTCCACCATTGCCCTATCTCCCTATAGTACAGAATTCTTTAAAAAAAAATCCTGGATCCAGACGGTGATCCAGATCAGTCCCAAAATCTAATCAGTTCTTCTTTATGCTATTTCTGACATTTCCTGAAAATTTCATGAAAATCTGTCCACAGCTTTTTTCGTTATGTTGCTAACAAACTAACAAACAAGCGAAAACGAACAACCCCACCCAATCACATAACCTCCTTGGCGGAGGTAATAAATGAAATTATAGATGTGCATGGGTGTGTGTTCAGGCTCTCTCCATCAAACTGGACAACCAGTCCCATCTTGTGACTGGAGATGTCATAAGCTGACATCACATACCCTATGTGTGTTGGATCTTATCACTTGAATCATTAAGTTAGTGAATGTGTGAAAAAGCTGTTCAGAGACAGATGGACTACAGCTCCTGCTGAGCAGCAATTAGCTTAAAGTCATTAAGAACACAACACTGGTCTAAAATTTACCCGCTTTACTCTCTAGTTTCAGCCAGAATACACAGAACTCCTCTTTGACTTTCTTTTGTCATTTGAGAATAACCAAACATGCCGTAAGTTATGGCTTTTTAATTGTTTGAGGCACAAAACACAACAAAATGGCTTTTAGTCACACTGACATTCTCTAACCTACCGCCATTTAATCTGAGGGCCCATTTTCCCCTAAAAGGCGATGCGGTCACAGTGGAAAGCAGGAAGTGATGTTGCACTGCTCTGATCAAGCTGTCATTGGGCGAGAAGCAGGGCACACTCACCTAAGACCAATTTGACTGAGCACCAGTTAACCGATGAGCATGTCTTTGGTGGTGGGAGGACGCTCGAGTACCCTGAGAGTAAAGTGCCTGTTTTAAGTCCTTAATTCAAAACAAGAAGTACTGTGAGCAAATGACCAAATTTCAGTCATTTTATTTTACTGATAATTGATCAAAAGTAATCTTTTAAGGAAACCCCGTGTATTATAAATGTGTGTGTGTGTATAAATATTTGCATTAACTTAAAGACACTTCTGTGACCCTTGGAGATGTCACTAATACTCCTAACATTCACAATTTCATACACTGTACCTTTAAGGATGACGCTCCATAGGACAAAGACCAGTGCAACCAGATGACAACACTACCCAGAGTGAATTGTGCAAAATTTGCAGCCTACATTTAAACTCCTTTTTAAAAGGTTTCTCCAACATTGTGAAAGTCTAGTGTTTTTTTTCTTTTTTTTCTTTTTGACAAATTAAAGACATTGATATCAATCTATTAAAGCCAGGATGTCTTTATATGCATGGTACCTTTGAAAAATGTATTGGAGGATCTATTGTGTTGGGTGCACAGAGTGAACATTTAAAATGATACAAATCATTGTTTTTTTCAAAAACCTTAAACGTGAAGATAAGACCATCGATTCTCAGATGGAGAACGGTGATCCTTCTCTTCCATACACCTCATCATCACCACATGGCTGGTTTGATTTCAGTGCTGTTTGCTCTGAGATTGCTCTTTTTTTCAGCCATGGAGATGTGTGAGCCACAGATGGATACTTGTTGGGTTGTGTCCAATGTACAAAGTCTGTTGTCTTTAAAGTGGGCAGCCCAGGTTTGGGTCCAACATGAGGTTTTTTGCCTGCCTATCATTCTTACTTATGCCACTGTCCTCTCTAAAGTTATAATAGTTTGGGATTTTCCGTTATTCTTCACTTGAGTATTATTGACTTTAACATCTACTCAGATGCAAGCCAAAGCAATAAGAACATAAATTATTTTCTAAAATTTAGTCATTTAGTGACACAACTCTGTCATGATTTATGTTACAGGAAAGAAAAGAACAAACCTAAGGAAGGGAAGCCAGGACAAAGAGAAAAGAGATCCAGGAAACGGCCAGCAGAAAAAGATGCAGAAAACTCCATCAAAAAGGAGGGGGAGGAATCTTCTCCGGTTGAAGAGAACCAGCAGCCTGTGGAAAGAAGGGGTCCCACGATTCCACGTAACACGGGACAGCGGTACTCAGCCCTCGTGTCTCCCCAGGGCTCAGAGCCGAAGCATCACATCCATTTCGCTTCTGTTTCTGCTTCACAAGCTTGAGTTTCCAGGCAGAGCAAGATGAGTCGCCTTCAGCGGTCCCCGATTAGTTTCAGATGGGAGAAGCAAAGGTTGGACTTCTTCTCTCCCTGTAGGGCTGTGTGTAGACCTCTGATTCAGTGGCACTCGTCTGGACTGAGGATATGTTGGTCCAACAAAAAGGTCTATTATGGACACTGTGGGCCAGGATGCTGATGGAGAAACACTTCACAAAGGTGGATTTCAGTGGCTGTGTGAGGATCTAAATGTGGGACTTGGGAGATTTCAACTGGTCCATTAATTACTATGAGAAAAAGAGGCATAATAATGCTGATGCAAATAGCAAAATGATACAGAAGTACTGATGCAAACTGACAAAAATATGCTGACATACGCTGAATACTGCTTTATCAATGCGAAGAAGGAACCACATCTCTGTTAATGTTGTAAAACCAGTAATTAGAGCTTTTATGGCTGTTGATCAGACTAATGAAGCTTCATTTCCAGATCACATTAAAAACCTCTGATTTTAAAAAGCTGGGATGTTATGTTAAATGTAAATACAAGAACTACTACCTGACAGTTACATATCTCAGCAGGGTGGACTGTGAAAGTCCAGCAATGGGTCATGAAAAGGGTGAGGGTGGTTTTTGTTGTAGTGATTCGTATAAATCATAGAGTCTAGAAAATATTGGCTAAAGTCTGAGTGAAGGTAGCTTTTTGGCTACTAAAGAAGGATTTGGAGTTCAGTCTGCATTTCATATTTAAAATGCTATCTCAAACTAACTTTAGGTCAACCTAGAAACAGACAAGGAGCCGAAGCAGGTCTAAAGCCTTCAAACATTGTGCCAGCATGTAGTTTTTTCAACTATACTACTAATAATGCATAACTTAATATCCTTACTAAAACCAAAATTGAGTAGTTATGCTAATAAGAGAGTACTACAGCGCCTATAAAAAGTATTCAACTGCTTGGATGTTGCACCCTTTTATTGATTTTATAAATCAATCATGGTCAGTGTAATTTGGCTTTATGGACAAACGAACCCTTTAATGTCAAGTGAAAACAGATTTCCTCAAAATAATATCAATAAGATACAAATATGTAATGTAGAATAAGTGACTGCATAAATATTCACACCCTTTAAAGTGTCTGACCTAGTTTGCCAGAGGTCCAGCCAATTGGTGCTGGTAGTACCACAATTAGTGAATGGGGATTACCTGAATGCAGTGAATGTGTCTCAAGTGATTGTAGTATAAAGACAACTGTGTCCGGAAGGTCCAGTCACTGGTTAATCAGTTTTCCTGGCTACCATTACACCATGAAGACAAAAGAATACTCCAAGCAGCTCTGAGAAAAGGTTATTGAGAAGTGTGAGTCAGGAGATGGATATGGAAAAAATCCAAGGTACTGAACATCCCCCAGAGTTCAGTGAAATTCATCATCAGGAAATGGAGTGAATATGGCACGTGTGTAAATCTGTCTAGATCAGGCTGTCCTCACATACTGAGTGGCCGTGCAAGGAGACTAGTGAGAGAGGCCACCAAGATACCTATGACTATTCTGAAGGAGTTATAAGCTTCAGCAGCTGAGATGGGAGAGTCTCTGCATACAGCAACTGTTACCCAGGTTCTCCAACAGTCAAGGCTTTATGAGGGCAGCAAAGAAAAAGCCACTGTTGAAGAAAACTCAGATTAAATCTGGACCAGAGTTCACCGAAAGGCATGTGGGAGACTCCATGGTCAAGTGGAAGAAAGTTGAAACCAAAACGGTGCTTTTTGGCCATTAAACAAGATGCTATGTTTGGCGGACACCAAGCACTGCACATCATCACAAACACACCATCCCCACTGTGAAGCACAAGGGTGGCAGCATCATGCTGTGGGAATGCTTCTCAGCAGCCAGCCCAGCAAGGTTTGTAAAGGTAGAGGGTAAAATGAATGCAGGAAAATATAGGAAAATCCTGGAGGACAGTCTTATTCAGTCCGCAAGAGAACCACAGCTTGGGAGAAGATGTATTTCCCAGCGAGACAATGACCTGAAGCATACAGCAAAAGCTACACAGAAATGATTTAAAGGCAACAAGGTGAATGATCTCAGTGCTGTGATTGCAGCCAAAAGTGCATCTACTAAAAACTGATCTGAGGGGGTTAAATATTTATGCAGTCACTTTAAATTTCTATTTAATTGACATAACTTTGTATAGAAATCCGTTTTCACTTTGACATTAGAGGTTTTTTTTGGTCATCTTTTTGTAAAAACAAAAAGCCAATTTATACTGACTGTGACTAATTTATAAAATCAATTAAAGGGTAAAACATCCAAGGGTTGAATGTTCTTTATAGGCATGACCTTCATAGCTTGAGTGCATAAATGTGTGAAATGTGTTCACACTGTAAGGAAACTTAATGTAGAACAATGGACACTCAGAACCCTCAATGAATACTATCATGGTGGCGCATTGTGTTCATGGTAGAAATCTTGGCAGAAATCTTAAAAGCAAGGGCTGACCATTTGGCCAAATGACCCTGGCCTTTAACCTTTGCAATCTAATCAATTCATTCTTGAGTCTCAGAAAATCTCAGAGCTCTTGGCGTTTTCGAGAACGGCCTGGAAGGACAACGTAATCCCTCAAACCTGACATAAAAACAGAAATTAATGAAGCCTGAAACCCCATATTTGATCAAATACATATAAGCCCCTTCCCATCCTTGAGACAGACCATTCCTCTCTGGAATGCTGTTTTTATACCCAATCAAAATTTATCCTCAATATTTTACTAATCTAATTGACTGTGAGATGTCACACCAGGTGTTTTCTTTAAGCATTTTATAACATTTCCAGTCTAATGTTAGCATAAAATCCAAAACATTTTTTGGGGGTAAAACATAAGAATTATAATAACCAATTGTTTTCTTCGTTCTGTTCAATCAAATGTGGGGTTTCAGTGATTTCAGCAGCGCTGAATTCTGTTTCTGTTTATATTTTACTTAACATCCCAACTTCATAGGACATATATTTTTGCCATTTTAAGGATAAAGTGAAAATCCAAAGAAGACTTTGCACATCTGAGAGGACTGTGTAGGAAAATAAAAGTATCTGACTTTTGCAACTTTATCTTTACATACAACACTCAGAAATAGATTATGCAAGGTAGACAGTATACATGTTTTTCCTGCTATTACATGCAAATATATTAACATTACTTTTTAGTCTTTCAAAAGGACATTATAAATTAACTGGAAATGGGGGGCAGTGGGTGGGAGTCCATTGTATTATGCTTGATCATCAAAATGAATATGGTATAAAACTGGGTAAAATAAGCAAGGATCGATCTGCTAACTCACTGCAAAAAAATCTTCCAGTGTCAATGTCATACCATGAGAGATTTATTTTTCAAGCATGGATACAAAGGGAAATGATTTTAAATTCAGACAAGGAAGCAATGTGTCATTAAGGGGTGAATGTTCTTAACTGTTGTTCCCTCCGCTCGATGCTTCCTGTTCCTGTGCTGTAACACTTTTTAGTGTTCTGTTTAACACTTGTGATATGTCTCCTGCTGTATGCTGGTTAGCCATGCTGATTGTAATGTTGATGCAATGACTACAGCACAATCTGTTTCACATGTATGTTAACTTAACTTGTGGCACTGTGGAGTACAGTTGTGATGTACTGGCTGATTGTTAATGAATGATGCAACATGTTGCAAGTGCTGCTTCTTGTTTTTATCTATTTCATGTTGTTCACCTGCCGACAGGACATCATTGTCATTTTAGAGTTGGTAACAAGTGAGAATGCCTGAAAGACAAACAGATTAATAATGATGGCAAAAGAAGTTGTTCAGAGGTATTTATTTCAATCATTGATCAGATTTGTTTTAATTTAATCATATTATTGTACAATAAATGTAATTACACTGTTAGGATGTCATCTTTTTGATCTATGATGTTACACTAAAACCTATAATATCCTAACTATGGCTCTTATCCTGGTTGATAACAATGATTGCAGAACAGGAGTTACAGGTTAAAGAAGTCCATATTCACCTAGAAGTGTGGTGCAAGAAATATACAAAGATAGTTTACTCTGCATAATCTAGGAGGTGACACATCCTCTGTTTGATCAACAGTTCAAGATGGAAAAAAATCAAAAGTGTTTCACTAAAGGCTTTTCTACAAACAGCAGGGCAGACAGTATTATTGGTTTACATAGTATTATATAGGATTAATCCAGGGTTATTTGTGTGGGATCATTTTAGTACACATGCACCATTCCATAGAGGAAAGTCCAGAACAGGACGTAAGTGAAAAGACCTCCAACGAGGCCCCCAGTGAAGAGCAGCCGTCGGGATTTAAAGCACTTGTTCCACCGCCGTCCAGCCTTCAGGATGAGCAGCAGGGAGAGGAGAAACGAGGCGAGGAAGTAAAAAATGAAGCCATACAGTCCAGTCAGCCCAAGGATCCCGGCTGTTGCTCCAGAAAGAGCGGATACAGAGGTGCGGCAGTAGTCCAGCACGGCGGCGTTTCCCCTCACTGCCACCTCACTGATGAACTGCGGCCCCTCACGCTTGGCTACAACTCCTGCCATCTTGGCTCTGGACAGCTGTCACAGGAAGGTTCTGCTGTTTGAGGAGAAATTCATTCACATGTGTAATTAAATATTAGGGGTGTAAAGCAAAAGTTTCAGCACAGTTCTAAAAAGTTATAAGGGATGCATGATATCTGGTATCTGTACTGGCAGATTTAGCTTACATAGTAAATGATTTGTATTAAAATTTCTGCAGATATTTACAAATGATGTTCTGCCAATAAATATGCCAATATTAGCTGTAAATATTGGCCATACAAACAAATAAATTAGGAGAGTTTTAGCGAGACCAACAGACCTGCATCATCTTTCAAGTGTGTGTGTGTGTGTGTGTGTGTGTGTGTGTGTGTGTGCGCTTTTATAAAATTGTTTTTGGCTTGGCTGCTTTTATTTTATAGGACAGCTGAAGAGAGACAGGAAATATGGGGAGAGATAATGGTGCAGGACATGCACCAAAGACCTGGAGTCGATCCTGCGACCAGTGTGTTGAGGAATACAGCCTCCGCTTTTGAGTGCCTGCTCCATCCACTATGCTACACCAGCACCCTAAAGTGTGTTTTAAGGACTGAAATTTATTAATTTGTTCACCCTGAAACTTTATATTGTGTGTTTTAAGGACTGAGGTTTTAGTGATCAACTAGGGGTGCATGATGGCGTATTTCTGTTGCTATTGGATATGCCGCTATTTACAAATCAATTTTGGCCATTGCTGATATCAACAGGAATACTTAAATTTTGTTCAGTACTTCAGCGCTTGAAACACATAATATCACATTTGAGGATGAACAAATTAACATTTTTCAGTTCTTAAAACATACTTTAAAGTGTAAAGAATGAAAACGCACAAAGAAAAAGATTTCAGCTGACGTAGGTCTGTTGCTCCAGCCTAAACTTATTTGTTTGTAGAGCCAAAATCTAGAGCTGGTGTAGGATGACACTGGCCAAAATATCGGTTGTAAATATCAGCTCAAATTGTCATATCTGCCTATACCAATTAACCTTGCAAGCAGGTGTTTCTCACTAGAAATAAATCCATCTGGCGTGTCAGGTTACTTACCAATATCATCCCAATAATACCATGCATCCCTTGTGTCAACAACCTTTCGGCTAAATACCTGTACCAATAATGGTATGGGCTAAAATTATTTTGAAAATAAGCATATCGAATATCAGCAAAAATGCATCCCCAAAGATAATAGGCTAGGTGTAATTAAAATTGTTGTCACATTAATTCAGTACTTTTAATTTATTACAGTGGCCTAGGATGAATTTAACACCGTAACAATGACTTAAAGGATAAGTCAAGAAAAAAAAAAAAAAGACCTAAAGAAAGGTTACCTTGGTTGTACCACCTGCCATGGAAAGTGTACCTGCCCACCAGGGACTAAAACAGATTTGTCTTTGCTTGAAATTGATCTATAAACCATTACACTTGGCCACAATTGTCAGCTGAAGTCAAATAATTGATACATTATGCTGCAATCTGTTTCCAATATTTCAGTTTGAAATAAAACACCCATAATTACAGCTGCACTACCCTGACATTTAAAATTGGCATATTATGGGACAAATATTTTTCACTGATCTTCCAAACTTTATATTGATACGTTTTAACATTCAACATTTCAACATTGTTAATTTTAAAGAATCCAACCACAAAACCATACCAAAGTATTCTAATTTGAATTTCTCAGTTACAATACCATTTCTAAAACTGTTAGTAATCTGTTAATTTACTCAGACTGTTGCACCACCTGACATTTCTGGGGGGTTTGAGATGCCAAAATATGAAAATAATTATATTTGAGAAATAGGCTGAAAATGTATTCAAACAAAGTAGGTTTCATAGAACAACTTGATATATACCATGAACTTAAAATGAAATAACAGATTCAGACAGAAATATGGACGTCATGGCATTGACCCCTACATAACTACATAAATGTATATCAGGTGTTTAACCATATAAATTCCTCCGAATAATGACAGTATTTACATGTAATTCAAACTAATGTCATTACTTAGAAATGTGTTCTTATTTCTGACATTTATCTTGTAAATAAAAATGTTAGATGAACTTAATTACCATCTTAAACTAGGGTGCATTGTCAAATCTACGTTGATAATGCAGATCTGAACAGGTCTAACAAAGAGCAGCAGGTCTCAAGATACACAGAAAATTCAATGAATTAATCCATTTAAACAAAAATGGTGAAAAAGGCAACAAACCCTGCTTGAACTAAAGAACAAAAAGAGACGCCGATAGCCAGTCTTGATTTTAGCTTCTGAACATTGAGAATTCTTTAATTTAAAGTCCTGTACAAGAAATAGAAGAGATACGTTCAATTTTAGGATTACAAAACAGACATATACCAGTGAGCAAGTTAAGGTATTAAGTTAAACATGTAACATTACCCCTTTAGAGTTTATATGTAGATTAAGCTGGTTTATTTCGACATCTTCATCACCATCACCGCTAACAGGCTAACATCGTCAGCTCTAAGGCTGCTAAGCTAGCTGAAGCTAACGAATGAAGATTCTTACCGGAAATACTCGCAGGGACTCGTCGGCTCCTCACAGCGGGATTATCAAATCATAATCTGTTAAATTAAGCCAACAGACTTTAATTTTATGGTGTTTTGAGGAAATATCAGCTGATATCGTACAAAGACAGGGCATTCATTCTCGTCTGCTTGACACTCCTAGAACAGAGTCGGCCATGCTCATCCTCTCGCAGTGCATTGTGGGAGCTGCAAATCGTCACACAGACAGGAGGCGACAATATGGGGCGTTCGGAGCACGGCGAGAACTAGGAATTTTCACATGCGTACAGTGACAGGGGCTAGTATCCAGTATCTCGGGCATAGTCGGAGTAATGAGTTGTTATGGGCAGATGCCGCGGACTTTTCCAACCCCCACGCTGTGCAATGGCATTTATTTGTATAGTAAAAAAGACATGATATTTGCATCAGTGCACTACTGACCAATTTGAATTCAATACAAAATACAACAATATGACAATGAACTCTTTACCTATTATGATATAGGGCGCTCTGTTCATGCGCCATTTTGATGGAGGTGCAAACAAACCGCAGCACCTCCCTTTACTTTGCTGGAAAGATCACTCAAGTCACAATTCTGGGTAAGTGGTGTGATGGAGGTACCTGGGACAGTTACCATTTTATGAAAAATTTGGACAGGACATCCAAAAATTCATTCACCCATGTTGCCAAGTCACAAACACATGCTGCTATGGAGAGTTGGCCATCGATCAAGCTTGATTTATGTAGCACCTTTCAAACAAATATAACTGCAGTTCAAAGCGCTCTACAGCAATGTGGAAACGTAACTGACAAAAAGGTAGACTGTTTAAAGGATTTAGAGATACACCAATGATATGCTATATCAGGCCAAGTGTCAGCCATGCTTTATTACTAGGAGTACTTGGGTTTATTATCAATACTGGTATTGATATCAGAGCAACCCTAGATCTCATGGGTTGAAAAAACTGATATTATTAACCAGTGTTTAACTTGTCAAAATGTGCAGGTCTACTGGAAGAAATGATCTTAGAGTCACTTTTAAATTAGTTTCCCTTAAAAAATAAATTACTAGCCTAGTGAAGATTTAACTGAAGTTAATTACACGAGTTGAAACGATGATATTAGCGTTTATTTTACCCAATATTTTATACTAATGTGTAACAGATTGTAAGTACCCCATATATAAAATGCATTTAAGATTTCTGATTTCCTTCTTGCCCGTGAACGCAGCAGTGTTGACTTTGCACCGTCATGGTGATGTTGTCATGCAGCTGAATGAAAGATCTCTCAGTGTTATAAACAGCGATGTCTACCTATATCCTGGGCATAGACGTGGGTACCACTTCAGTAAAAGCTGTATTATTAGATACTAGCTCCAGGTCGGTGGTTGAGAGTCAGGCTTTACCGACTTTGTCTGATGTAGCCGACAACAGCGGGATAAAGGTGAGTGCTGCTCTCACGTGCCACACATAACTTCCCCGAGTATTTACCTCCATCACTGCTGTTATTTTGGTAAATTTGTAACTTGGATACGCTATCATGGCTCGCAGGCAAAAGAGCAAGAGCCCGTCCGGATCATAGACGCCGTGAACAGATGTATCGGTCTACTGTCCAAGGAAAAGCTGCAGCATGTCCGCAGCATCGGACTGTCCGGGCAGATGCATGGAGTTTTATTTTGGAATGCCAAGAGCGGTAAGACTACTACTACCATGGACGCTGTGGTAATGTGTGGTAGTAACCGCTCTGAGACATGAGGAGTTTGAGCTGCAGAGAAGCTTGCTTCATTCATTGAATTGTTTGCACGTATAAAAATTGATCAACCCATTTTATACTCTTAGGCACAGGCGTAGCACAGGGGGGAAAAGGATACTGATTACCAGGACCCACAGTAGTGAGGGACCTTGAGAAGCCTGCAATGTAAAGACTGTTTTAATTTATTTTTTCTTAGTTATTAGTGTCATTATTGAATAAAAAGCGATTTAATGAATCAGTCCACAGACTGAAATTTGTATCAAATTGATTAAAATAAAATACTGGGGGGCCTCTGCTCCTCCTTTAAAAATGTCCAAATGGTGTAGTCCACCGCTGTGAAACAATGGAACTAAATTCAGTTTAACCATAGTAAATATATTGCTCATAAATGGCAAAATGATGGTTCAAAAATACATTTAAATGCATAGATATCTGTAAAAACTATGCAGCATGGGGCCCAAAATCCCTAGCTACACCACTGCTCTTAGGTGAAAACCCTTACTGGTTAAATCTTGGTTACCCACCTATTTCATTAGTATTTTTTTTACCTCTCAATTCCTCCCCTGTTTGTTTTTGTTTCTTTGCTTTTTAAGACTGTAGTTTCACATCTTGTAGGATCTTTTTGTCTTTTTAAGGGTCAGTTACTGAAATAACTCCCTAATGTTTTTAAGTCATAACACAAAAGCTGTGCAGTTTAACCTCTGGAGATTTGAGGCTTTTCAATGGGAGAGAAGCATTTTCAGGCTGCTGAATTGCACCAATTATCCACTTTATAACCTGTGACCTTTTAACATGCCTTTCAGATATGGACTAGGGAGTCTAAAAATTGTTGAGTGCTTATATTAGGCGGCTTCATTTATTTGTTTGTTTTTTTATTCGTATAGAGACAAACATGTAAATTGATGCCACAGATTCCAGCATAAACTTTGTGGAAACAAGATAAACTTTAGCTTGTGGTTAAATGAGATGGGACTTTAAAAGACACAACAATGTATGAAAAATTTATATGAAATATATATGAAAAATCTCAAGAAACAAAACAGAACAAACGACTGCTGAAACGAGAAAAGACTCCAAAACCAAACTCCTCTTTTCAACAGAAACTGCAGATTTAGTGCATCTCTTTTACTGCTATGTTGCCCTCTCCTGGTTGCATCAAGAAATTTACATAAACATGTCCGGCATCAAAAAAAAAAAACTGTGCAAATGAGGTTCATTTTGGTTTAAATCAAAGCCAGAACCATTTACTGATATATACCGCTGTGCTTTTTTTGTGTCTTCCCTCAGGCTGTGATTGGTCCAACAGGGACTTCTTCACACCTAGAGACACTAGTCAGCTGATCACCTGGCAGGACGGACGCTGTAGCAGTCACTTCCTGTCCTCTCTTCCAAAGCCAGACTCACATCTTAGTGTAGCCACAGGGTTTGGCTGTGCAACAATCTTCTGGTACACGAGACACAGGTCAGTATGGACTTTCTCACCTCTTGTGATTTGAAAGTGAACTCTGCTTAGGCGTTGGTTTTGCTGCAGGCCTGGGTTCCTTGAGGACTTCACCATTGCAGGGACCATCCATGACTATGTGGTATCCATGCTGTGTGGTTTGGACGTTTGTGTGATGACTCCTCAGAATGCAGCCAGTTGGGGTTTCTTCAACACCTCGTCCAATCAGTGGAACTTTGATATGTATGTAAAATGCACATTTTCTTATTTTTGTCACACCCCTACTGTGTTGATGTATGCACATCTGTTTAAGTACTAAATGCATGAAAATGTTGAACATTTATATGCATGATGGTATTTAAAATAAATGCCTAAATGCTCTGTATGGCTCTTAATATGCTTAAAGAGCCTGGGCCCGTTTACACCTTCCATTAACATGCATCCCAGGTGATCCAATCTGTGGTAATGGCCTTAATTACCCTCCTTTGCCTATTTAGAAAATGAGCACTCTAAAACTTTCACTTTTAAAATTCAAATTAAAAAGTGTTTCTCTGTCTTGTAGAGGGGAAAGACAGAAGAAAGCTTTTATAAAAGAGCAAGCAAGAAATAGTTGGTGAACTGGTTGAAGCACACAGGTGTGTTGCCAGCAAGGCATTACTACCCGTTGCTCCTCTGCCAGTGCAGGGGAGCCAGTCGCAGGGTTTTCAGCTGGGTAGCCACCCTTCACAGATATTTTGGCCCTTTGATCCCAGAACATCTCCCAAAAGCCTTAGTCACCCCACTTAGGTTCTCTGCTTCTGAGTCGCAGCCAGAAGCACCGTTTATCTGCCTCCTCAGCCAGATCTCTTTGAGCCTTCCTCTGTTTTGACCTAGTGATTCTGAGGGCCTTCAGCAGGTGTTGGGTGGATTTTTCTCTGCATCCCACTTCAGCAGGGTAGGTGCATGCCTTCCACCCTGCTTCTGTACAGGACACAGCAAGCTCCCTGTGATGCTCAAAAGCAGCCTCCATCGTTTCTTTCCTGGTACTGTTAGCTCTGCCCTGATTACTGTCTCGGCAGGGGTGGAATACAGTACAATGTCTGACCTTGGAGAAGTTGTGATTATCTTGTGAGGAACCTTGAGCTGCTGGTTCAGATCAACCCCCATCTGCCACTTGCTTCCAGGTTTAAACATGGACCAATCCCCCCTGGCTCACCTGGAGCACCTGGTTGTGGTGCCTGGGCTAAACCTGTTTTACAGCTGGTCAGAATATGCTGCAAGCTGGGATTTTGGGCATTGCAAAGAGTGCAGCCTGTCTCAGTGCCATACAAAGTTGTATGTTTTGGGGACTTAGAAAGATGTCAGAGTTTTGGACCTGATAAGAAAGCTCAGCCTTACCTGTGGAATCTACCACAAGTCAGCCCAGGTTACAGACCTGGACGGCAAGGTTGACACCATTGCTGGTAATGACACATTCTTTTGAAAGCTGTGATTGGCGGATCCAATAGCAGGCCATATTTTGAGAGTAAATAGCCTACAAATGTGTTAAACACATGCTCCTTTGCAGTAGTCTCTGCACCATGCATGCCTCACTTTGCAGTGAAAAGGCCAAGATGGACTGAAATATCTGCATATATGCAGTTGGCTGTTCAGCCAACTATGATTCAAATAGAATCTGTGTTCTATTGGTGATTTCTTCCTTGCTGTACCCTTATATATATTTTATTGTATTCATTTACCAAGCAGGTAAATCTAGTTATTAATGTAAATGATTTGTCTGAGAAATTTTTAAGTTGCTTAAACATCCTCCTCACTACTTCTGGGAATATTTTACGTCAGGAGCTTCCATAAGCGATAAGATACCATGTGAATATTTTTTGACTTTACAAAGGTCTGCTCTTCACTTTCAGGGTGAAATTCTTAGAAAACACTGTGATTCTCAGTAGTTTTTTTTGGAATTCTTCATTAGGAGCAACTCCTTGGACTTAAGAAATGTCATGAATAAGGCCCCTGGTTGCTAGTGATGTTATTCCACACTGCCATAGTTTTCCTGTGTCTTTAAAAATCCTTCCCTCGCAAGGATCACCTGTAATACTAGCAGAATTAAAAGTGAAACATTTTAAAATTTGAGTTGTGTTTCAGCTACTTCATGCAACATCTTGCTTATTAAGGTGAAGTTGTGCTAACCCCTGTAGTAAAGGTTGTTTACTGAAGGTCGGATCACTCCTATTAATACCAGGTGTAAATGAGGCATTTGTTTTGTTTTGCCTAACCCTAATAACCAACTCACTGTGTGTATGCATGCTCCAGTCTAAAGGAGGCCGACTTCCCATTGCACCTGCTGCCTCAGTGTGTACCATCTGGTAGCTTGGCTGGAAAGACGTGCTCTGAGTGGCATGGTATCCCTGCTGGTACACCAGTAGCAGCCGCCCTAGGAGACTTCCAGTGCTCTGTCTACTCCTGCATGAGTTCCCCGACTGATGCAGGTGATACAGGAAGCGCAGTCATGTCTCTCAGGCCAGGATTACACTTGATGCAGTCAATGCTCCTTGGACGCAAATGCACTTAAGATGGAATAATACTTAATGGCTTTCTATAACATACTGCATCCAGTCGATTGCTTTTATGAATGCACTGCTGACAGAGCTTCAGTTCACAGTAGGGTCAGTATTTCTTAATTAAAAACATCACCAACTTATATGGAAATATTCTCAAAATTTCTCATGTACAACATTTGCCTAAAAGTAAAGGAGCAATACCATAGCAATGAATTAAGATTTTAGGTGGACAATCTTAACTCTAAAGTTATGCTCTTGTTTTTTATTTAGTACATTCAATTGGTAAAATGCTCAAACTGTGTTCTTATTGCCCCCCTCCTATGTTCAGGGTTTGTAAATAATTTAAACATAGGGACGAAATGCTATAATTTTAACACATTTTGATTGATTATTTAAAGCACTGGCTCTTTACTGGTGGTTCAGGACCCAGAGTGGGTCACAGGGCTGTTTTCAGTGGGCCATGATCTGGTGCCTGGAAACAGAATCATGGCATATTATCTTATGAGTATCCACATATTTTATTTAACTCAGTTTCCCTGGACAAGGAGTAAATTCTGGTTGTCTTCTTGAGGTCCTGACTTATTTATACTTTTATCTTGGATAAGACTTGAAGAGAGCTGGTTTTCCTATGATAATGTATTTTTTCTCGAGATCTTTAAAAAACAAAACAAAACAAACAAAAAAAAAAAATTGCATTACAACAGCAAAACAGAGACCAATATGTGTTTGCATGTATGTCCTCCCAGAGTTTTGGCCGGTCTCTTTGTTCAGTCATACTTTTTGTTCCATATAAAGGCCAAATTGGAACATTTTTTTTTCATTACATTTATTTGTTGTTGAATTTTTTTCACGTTATGGAGATGGTGGTGGGTCCTATGGCTGGATCAGTTAAAAACCACTGACTAAAAGCAATGATATGAAAAAACTGACCAACTTTGTGCCATACTCTATTTCTAACAGCAAAGACAAAAGCCCAATAGTGGCATTCAGCTAACATCAGGCTAGCATTACTTTAGCTAACTATCATTACTGTTAGCTTGGCATTTACATGTTTCCGGCTGTATCTTGCAGTACTACAACAGTAATGTTGGTTAGAAAGCTCTCTTTATCTCAAAAGTTAGCCTTTGTGTGTCAGCACTGAAATGTGTTATTCTGTTAGCCTACTGTTAGCATTTGGCTAAGTCCTAGCTAGCATTCCTGTTAACCAACTTGCATTACCTTTTGCTTTACATATATGCTTTTCTGATTTATCTTGTATTCTTTTTTATCAAATGAAAATTTTTTCTAGGATAAGTTGATTGCTAATCGGTAGTTATGCCTCTGTTTAGACGTAGAATGTTCAAACCTAAAACACAGCAGGGTGATAACGCCAGCATTTGAGCTTTTCAACATTAGCTTAATATCACAGTGACAGTGAAACTGTGAATATTGTTAAAAGTAAAACAAACTAACTAAACAGCACACCAGCATGAAGGCAGTGCTGTTTCTTATTTTGTTCTTACTATGTTTGAGCAGACAGAAAAAGCAGGTTGTTATGCATCAAGTGTAATCCTACCATTAGTATCACTTTGCAGCCATGCTTGGTTCTCTTCATACAGGGGAATTAGATAACTATTTTTTGGTATCTTTCCTCTTGTTTTCACAGTTTTGAACATCAGCACCTCTGCACAGCTAACCTTTGCCATGCCAGCTGACTTCAGACCTCCAGACTCTCCCCAGCCTGACTCCTCCATCGCCTACTTTCCTTACTTCAAGGACTTGTACTTGGCGGTGGCGGCTTCTCTAAATGGAGGGAACGTGTTGGCCACCTTTGTGGAGATGCTCAGTGCCTGGATGAAAGAGCTCGGTGTGTACAGTATGCTCAGGAAGTTGTTGGCTTGTTGTAAATGTTAATGACTTGGACTCTTCTCATCCTCTGTAATGCTAGAGAGGCATACTACGCTTCAAAAACCCTAGTACATGTTTGAACCTTATTTTTTTCTTAACCCATAACTAAGTCAAACATACATCCCAGTCTTTTCACATATTGTAAAGTGTTTTTAGAGACTAATTTCTTATTTTATGTAGATGGACTTTTTTGTGTAGCTAAATTGTTAGCGTTAGCTTCTTTCTTTAAAACTGCTGATTCATAGCAAGTTTATAAGTAACATGCACAGAAATTGGTAAGGAGATAAACATTAACATTATCTTAAATCTGATTACCCAAATGAGACGGTTGCTATCAGGATATAAACTGACTTTAAACAGTATATCAAACAGTGCAAACACAAATACAGCCACATTTCCAAAAAAGTCAGGGCGCAGTGTAAAATGTAAATAAAAACAGAATGTAATGATATTCAGATCTCACAAACCTGGAGTTTTGGGAGAGGATCATGTCCCATTCTTGTCTGATGTAGAATATCAGCTGCTCATTAGTCCCTGGGCCTTCTGTGCCGTTGTTTTTTTTTTTTTTCGTTGTATGATACACCAGATGTCTTCTATTGGTAAAAGGTCTGGACTGCAGACAGGCCAGTTCAGCACCTGGACTTTTCTACTGTGAAGCCATGCTGTTGTTATGGATATGGTATGTGGTTTAGTATTTTTTCACTGAAATATGCAAGGCCTTCCCTGAAAGAGACGTTGTCTGGATGGGAACATATATTGCTCTAAAACCTCTATATACTTTTCAGCATTGTTAGGTCTTTCCAGATGTGTAAGCTGTCCACACCACAGGCACTAATGCAACCCCATACCATCAGAGATGCAGACTTTTGAACTGTGCGCTCATGACAAGCAGGACAGTCCTTCTCCTCTTTAGTCTGCAGGGCACTGCGTCTGTGGTGTCCAAAAAGAATTTTAAATTTTGATTAATGTGACTACAGAACAGATTTTTCATTTTGCCTCTGTTTATTTTTAATGAGCTGTAGCCCAGAGTAGATGGCAGTGTTTCTGGATCGTGTTCTCATATGGCTTCTTTGCATGATGCAGCTTTGACTTGCATTTGTGGATGGTTCGGCAAACCATCCACAGAAGTGTTCCTCAGCCCATGCAGTGATTTCCAGTAAAGTATCATGCCTGTTTTTAATGCAGTGCCAGAAGATGATGAGAATTCGATATTGACCTTTCAGCCTTGTCCCTTGCACACGGAGATTTCTCCAGATTCTCTGAGTCTTTTGATGATCTTATTTACTGTAGATGGCAGGATCAAAGTATTCATAATTTTATGATGAGGAACATTTTTTCTGAAACTGTTCCACAATTTTTAGACACAGCTTTTCACGGATTGGTGATCATCTGCCCATTTTTACTTTCCAGTACAGAATCATGCCTGTTTTTTTTATAGATTATTTTTTGGCCCATTTGCCTTTAACTCAATAGGACAGATGTAGAGGGGAATATGAGGAAAGAGGGAGGGGGAAGACATGCACCAAACAGTGCCCAGAATTTATCCTGCATGCAGTGTGTTGAGGACTCCTTTCTCTGCATATGGGCGCCTGCTATAACAACTGAGCTCAACCAATGCTCAATCATGTGTTGAGTGTTGAGTGTTGAAATGGTAAAATGTTTTAATTTCAACATCTGATTTATTGTTTATGTTCTACTGTGAATGAAATATAGGTTTCTGAGATTTTCAAATCATTGCAATCAGATTTTATTTAGATTTCACTCAGTGCCTCACCTCTTTTGGAATTGGGTTATACGTTGACCACCCTACCTGCAAAAACTAAATCTTAAATAGTGCATTTGTCTTATTTCCTGTAAAAAAAAATCATTGCATTGATCAAAGGCCATATTAACCTCACAAGTTCAGATCAAAATCCTTTTTCAGGATATAAATTCTCATTTTAAGAATCTAAAGTTAAATTTGCTTAGAAAAGACTGAGCCATATTAAATGCATCATTACTTTAACTGTGACTCATTTTAACCCAATAATATTTAGAAAATTAGTTTGCAGCTAAACATTTTAAACTGCTTTGGAGTAAAATTAAGATCAGCAAAGATCAGTAACAGTCAAAAAGAGATTTGCTTGTTTGGGAGAAGAGAGAACTGTAAGTTTGTTTTTAATGCTCCCTCCCAGGGGAGAGATGGAGAGACTCTGAATGATTTAATTGATTTCAGTACACTGATGCCAAAATGTGAAACTCTCTAGTAAAAACCTCATTCTTGGGACTCCCAGGTGCAGAGCTGAGTGATTCCAGCCTGTATGAGAAGCTCATCAGCAGCGCCCTGAATCAGAAAACGAGCGACCTGCGGGTGAGTCCCACCATCCTGGGAGAGAGACATGACCCCCTCAGCCTCGGCCAAGTCACCAACATCTCCACCAACAACCTGTCTCTGGGTCATGTGACCAGGGCACTGTGCAGGGGAGTGCTGGACAATATCACCTCGATGATGCCTTCTGAGCGGCTTCAACAGGCAGGGGTGAAGAGGATTGTGGGTAGTGGGAGTGCAATTGCCCGGAATGAGGTACTTAGGCAGGAAGTGGAAAAGGCGTTTTCTCAGCCAGTGGTGTACAGACAGAACACAGACTCTGCTGTTGGGGTTGCCATGGTTCTCTGTGATTTACTTTGAATAAATCGAAAGGAAACGCTGAACTGTTTACATCAATAATCTTGAAGTCTGCACATTTTAGAGAATCATGATTAATAGGCAGGTAAAAAGGAAGGCAAATTAAAGGGCTACAATCAGTGTTAATTTTGGCAGCACTTTTTAATTTAGTTTTAGTTATAGTCTTTTGCCAAAAATATCTTTTGGTTTTAGTCATAATTTAGTCATCTCAATTGTTTCTTTTAGTCTATTTTTAGTTGACGAAACTTCCCAACATTTTAGTCGACGAAATTTACAGTATATTTAGTCAACTGGTTGTTGGATCTCTCTTCAACTTACCCCGCCACCACGCAGCAAAAGCAGTTGTGATTGGACCTCCGCCGTATCTCATCCCACCTTTCCACACAGACAGAGTAGCTGTGATTGGATGTATGCCTAACTTGCCCCTACTTTCTACATGACGAAATTAGGTCTGATTGGATAAAGTCTCTGTCATACATTTTCGGCGCGTTTTTATTTGTTGACTAAAGTGTCAATTAAAGGTACAGTGTGTAAAAATGGGACTATCAACATCTAACAGTCAATTCTGGAGTGTGATGCTCATTTCTCTGGTGATAACTGTGGGAACCAGTGAAGTTTAATAATCAATACATGCCTAACTGTTATTTGGTTCCTTCTATGGTGCCTTAGAAACAGGCAAAATGCAAAAATCCAAGATGGCAGCTTCCTTGGAGGGGACCCTCCCTCCCTATGTATGAATAAAAGGCTTATTCTGAGTTAATTTAAAACATAAATTTAAAAAATGTGTCATCAGATGTCAACACTAATTTAGATCAATCTACTTATAAATGTTATGTTTCATTTTAACCAAGCTTGTTTTGCTAAATGCTAATAGGCTAAATATTACACACTGCACCTTTAATTTTGTATCAGTTTTTGTCCATGTGCACTTGTTTTTATTAGCTACTGTCTCGTTTTCATCAGGGGAAAAAAGGCTATTGACAAAAAGTATAACGAAAATAATTAGTCAACAAAATTAACACTGGCTGCAATAAGATTTTACTCTGTGAAACTGAAATCGAATGACTGTATTTGCTAAGAGAACAATCAAAAGTCGCTGTGAGTTTTTTAGCACCAAAGTATCTGTCAAATGATTTACATTCTGACTCACTAGCTGCAGAGTGCACCACAAATCCCTACCTCTTATATCCTTTATTTGGAGGGTGGTGAGCCAGTGCTTTAGAAACAACCATGCAAATTAAGTGATTTTTGTAAGCCTTTTTCTAGCCTCAATATCCCCATTTTCCTGCAATATCCATTTTTTCTCAATAAATTAATACATTATATAAATAGGGACATGTAGTTACATTAATGCATATGTTGGAAGAGTGAAATAGTTTAAATGTACACTCCTAATTTTTTCTTTAATTTTATATTTTCTGTGTTCCAGTTTTGGGAGGGAGACCTTTGAGATTTTTTTAAAATTAATTTTCTGATTAACTATAATGATTGCTGCTTTTTCTTTGTCTCAACTTAAAATCTCTTTTAGAAGTATTGCCACTCACAAAGTGGGTTATGTTCTTTAATTTCTGTAAAAAAATTTTTATTAATTTAATTTTGCTTAAATTCTAATACACTTTGTTTTTAAGTAGATCATTTTAATTTATGACTGCTGTGAAGTTTGTCTTTCTTCTGTTGATCTGTAAGAAGAAATGAATGAGAGATGAAGCAATTCTGTTTTTAACCATCCAGATCTTCAAGTAAATACTGACACAAACAACAGAACAATAAAAGATACAAAAATAAATTTATGAAAATTAATTACAGTTTTTGCACTGATTGACATGGAACATTACAAGATGCCCTGCTCTTTTTGGCTTCAGTAAGTTCTGTAAAAATGATGAATAACATTTCAAATGTAGCTAGTGGAAATATAACTAGAATCATTCACAAAGTCAATAGCTACGACTGGTTCCTTATACGCACTTCCAAGGTGGTCTAAAATGC